>NC_050574.1:328696319-328956522 GCF_011100635.1 Trichosurus vulpecula
TGTTGTAACAGATTGTCTTGATATAGGAAATTCTGCCACTGAAATAGAAGAAGACTGACATATGGTGTGGGGAAAAGTTGGTAAATGTGGCAAAGTTTAAACAGGAAGGAAGATTTCCCCATGTGGTCCTTCTATGGCACAACTTGGAAAATTCCCATCAGGCTGGCCCCACGTGGATTTTGGGAAAATGCTTTTCATGGTGTAAATTAGAAATCAGGGTGAGGTTTGGGTTTAGACATGAAAGAGGAGTCATCTTCATACTGGGAGAGACAGTGCACCTAAGTTCAAATACTGCTTTTGTCACTAATGACCTGTATGACTTTGTGCACGTCACTGAACTTCAGTGGGCCTCAATTTTCTCATCCGTAAAACATGGTAGCTGGACTAGACAACCTCTAAGGTCCCTTCTTAGCTTCAAATCTATGAGCCTATGATTCCTAGACTCAGGACTTCTCTTTCTCTAAGACTGGCTATGGCCTAGGAAGAGAGCTCCAAGGATTCATGACCCATGATGGTTGGGGTTGTAGAAATATAAGAAGAGAAGTCATATCACTAGGCAAGAACTCTATCTGGTAGGGAGTCCTCTGGGACACTAAAGGGTTAAGAAGCGGAGCTGAGAAAATGTGGCCATTAGTGTAGAAAGGGAAAGGTGAATGGACAACTGTAGTCAGGATGAGAAGATGGAAGAGGAAAGTGTGGAGTAATACCACCATGCCATCCCCTAAACCTGGGAGCATCCTGACAACCCTGAAGCCAAGACAAAAGTCTTTAGCAGATCTCTAGCCTTCTCAGAAGGGCTTCCCACAGAGGTATACAAGTCAGACAGCCCTGAAACCTGGGTTTTGTTTTTCATTCGGGCTACTGGATACCTGAGTTAGGAGGTAACAACATCCCTCTTCCATAGGCCTATGAGGAGTTGTACTACCCATTTGTGAACTGGGGCTCAGAATAACTCTGATTGATTATCTCCCCTAATTTACCTTGCTAATGTCTTTGGTAGTGTCTTCTTGCTACTCCCACCAGGCCCCTTCCCTGCTGGACTTCTGAAGGCTGTAGTCTCTACCAGGCACTATACGCAGTCTCTCCCAGAAGCATCGGTATGGGGTATAGCGTCTACTAGGCATTCCTCCCTATTGGCCTGTAGTGGCCACTACTTGTAGATACTCCACCTGTCCCATAGTCTGTCAGGCACTACTCCATTGTGAATGCAGTTACAGAGCATCATTCTGCTTCTAGCTGCAGCTGGAGTTATCACCTGAGGTGCAACCTCTTCCCCATGAGAGAAAGACGAGGCTTTACCATCACTCACTTAGCTTAAAGTACAAAGGTCTTTTTACTACAACTTTTTTTTTTAATTTAGAAAGAGACCTCACACACCAAATCACTAGACAAAGGGTTTAAAAATACTCTGTATGTTTCTTTGAGCCTTAACTAGAATAGCTATTTCTTCTTTAGAAGGAGATCCCTGGTCCTAGGCACCAGGAAGTGCAGAGCTGCCCCAATGCCCTCAGGCTAAAGGCCTCACTTTGACTTAGAGTTAGAAATTCCTTGTGGTTCCCTGCATATCAGTACCCATTCCTCATCAATTTAGGGCAATCCTAGCAAACTGCCAAAGGCTCTCCGGATTTTGGCTCTCTACAGATTCTGGAAACCAAGACTCTTTTGGTCTCTTATGTAAATGAACCGCATGAGGGAAAGGCACAGGAACTAAACTGAGCTCATTGCCTAAAATAATTCCTGATTTTAATAAATGTAATGTGGCTGGCAATGAACTACCTTGGATCACAAAGACCATTCTACTAAGATATGCAATCCGCCTACCACAATTATGATTTTCATCAGGGGTGTGAAGGACAATGCTGATGGAGTCATGAATTCTTGGAGAATGAGCTATACGTATTGACAAGCTGGAACGTATTTAGAAGAGAACGTCCAGGATGGGGAACCAATTCATTGGTGGAATAGGATAAAAGGAATTTGGGCATGCTTAGCCTAGAGAGAATACTTAGGGAGCATATAATTACTATGTTCAAGTACTTGAAGGGCATCCTGGGGAAGAAGAAGGATTAAATTTATTACGTGTGGCTCTGGAGGGCAGAATTAGTACTGATGGGTTCAGGAAGTCAGATCATGGCTCAAGATATAAACTACGTAAATTGAAACAGTCCCAAAATGGAAATGTGCTATTTTACGACGTGGGTCCTAACCCTAGAAGTGTTCAAGCAGAGGCTTGTCTAAAATGTTGTAGTAGGGATTCAGTTAAATTCAAGCATTTATGAGTATTAGCCACTGTGCTAGGTACCAGAGAGACAAAGGCAAAAATATCCCAGCCTTCGAGAAGCTTATATTCTGTTGTGGGCAGTGTTGGGGAAGGAGGGTGTAGAGGGAGGGAAATATATATATGTTTGCATATATATATATATGGATAGATAGATAAAGATAAGTCAATATAAAAAATTTGCCAAGCAATTGGGAATGGGCTGAGTGGGGAGAACACTAACAACTGAGGAGATCAGGAAAGGCCTTAGGAGGTGGCATTTGAGTTGAATTTTAAAGTGGCACCCAGAGGTACCCACCACTAAGACAATATCTTAAAGATATTATTTTATAAAGAATAAGATCTATTTATACAAAATATTTGTAGTTTTATTTGGAATCATGAAAAACTAGAAACAACCAAATGTCTATAGATGGGGGATGACATTAAATTGTGGTGTGTTGATGCAATGAAATAATATAGTGCCATAAAAAACATGACTGGGAGAAATGCGGCAAGAGGCAAAGCAGAGCAAAAGGAAAACAGTAACAGACAAATATTCACCATGGGCAAATTAAAAGAGAATCAGGGTTGACCCTATGATATCATTGCTATAGGTAACATCTGGGTGAAGTGACTCACTCTACCAATGTTGGTCAGAGCCTTCTCTGTGATTCAATCTGAGAGAGAGGCTTAGAGCATTCAAGTGACTTTTGCTGGGCAGCACAGGTAGCACAAGGCAGTTGGGTGATGCAGTGAATAGAGTGACAGGCCTGGAGTCAGGAAGACTCATCTCCTAGAGTTCAAATCTGGTTTCAGGCACTTCTTACGTGTGTGACCCTGGACAAGTCACTCAACCCTGTCTGCCTCAGTTTCTTCATATGTAAAATAAGCTGGAGAAGGAAATGACAAACCATTGCAGTATCTTGGCCAAGAAAACCCCAAATGGGGTCATGAAGAATTTGACATGACTGAAAATGACTAAACACCAACAACCAAGAGGATGTGTCAGAGGAAATGTGACCTATATCTCCTGGCTTGGAAGTTGACTCTCCATCTACCATGTCAAGCTTCATCTATTTAAATAAATCAGTTCAAAAGATATAATTTTTTTTAAAAAAGAAAAGCAATTAGAAGAGGGCACAGCAAATAAAATGTCACTTTATTATTTTGCCCAAAGTTTATATAAAATTTTTCTTTTATAAAAATAATTTATAGCACTTTTTTTGAGATTATTATTGTTTTGTTTTGTTTTTCAAAAGAATGAGGGAGAGATGATGGGTTGAGAAGCAGGTTCTCAAATCCCTACAGATGGGATACTATGCTTTCAGAAACTGAGAAGAAAATTTTAGTTCTATGACATGTAGCCTTTATAGCAAGATGGCCCAGAGTTAGCTAGAGTTAATTTAGGCCATTTGATATAATTAGTACAAATGAATGGATTGGTGTAAATCTAGTTCCATTACAGGAAAAAAAAAATCAGTCAGAATCCTCAACACTGTATTGTCTATGAAGGACATGTTTGAGGGATTTCATTCTCCTCTAGTGCTTTCTAAAATGGTGTAGAGGAGTTCTCCCTAGGGACAGGGCAGCAAATCAACGACAGCATCTGCAAGGCCCTTCTAACTCCAGGGGTACAGGATTATGAGATATTGAAAACAACTCTGTTCTTAGAGAATAATTGCAATGAGTCATTGTCTTAGCTTGTGGAGCTCTGGGCCTCTTGCTGTGATCTGTATCATGGGCTTGGCCTTTGCCTCTGCTTTCTGCCGTCACTCCAGACCAGTGCCCTCACTTTGTCTTTTGTTTTTATTACTAAAATAGAATTATCATTGGCTGTTTTTTGTCGTACGCAATAGGCGTGCCCATGTTGCTGATTTAAAAAAACAAAACCCTTATTATAAGAACTTTGATAGGTCTGGGGACTGGACCTGTGATTTTATTATTATTAATAATTATTACATTTTACTCTTTATATATAATGTGCCATTGTTATATTAATGTTGTATAACAATCATCATTAATAATAAAAGCTTAATAGTGCTTGACATGTATTATCTCACAACAGCCCTGTAAGGTAGTTACTATTTTTACAGACTGGGGAAACTGAGGTAAGCAGAGGGTTTGTTTTTTTTTAAGTGACTCAGCCAGGGCTACACAGCTAGTAAGTGTCTGAGGTAGGATTTAAATTCCAATCTTCCTAACTCCAAGTTCACTACACCAAAAACTGCTAGGTAAGGGAACTCCCTCTACCAGTGCAGGTCAGCATCTTATATAGTCTTTGCTGCCTAGTGCCCCCGGAGAGGTTAAGCCATTTGTTCAGGGTCACACAGCCCCAGGGATGAGGTGGGTCTTGATCCTAAGTACTCCTGGCTCCAAGGCTAGCTCTCCAGCTAACTCTGCTGCCTCCCATAAGCACCTAATATGCACAGATACATAATGATAATACACGATGATACAAATGAAGACTTAAGTACATAAGGGAGTTACATGAGGCTATTAGGATAATATACCAGATCAAGAAAGCAGGGTTCTAGTCTTGGTTCTGTGTGTGATCTTGGGATGGTCATTTGACTCCTCTCCAGGAATAATTTCAACATCTGTAAAATGAGGAGGTTGAATAGGAGAAAGACCCGAAATTGGGAGACAAAAGATCTGAGTTTAACTTCTCTGGGCCTCAGTTTCCCCTTCTATAGATTGAGTAGGTGGGACTATATGTTCTTTAAGGTTTCTCCCAGTTCTAACATTCTATGATATGACTTTTTTTCCCTGGGGGGTGGGGGTGGGGAGAGAGTGGAGAACAGAAGGAGAGCTCCAAATGCAGAAATTTCCTCCATCCATTTAGGTTATCAACGATTTTACCACTTATCCTCTTAGATAGTTGTGCTGGCCACTGACAGGTTAAATGACTTGTCCAGGGTCAAACAGCCAGTCTATGTGAAAGTCTGGATTTAAATACAGGTCTTCTTGACTTTGTAGTCAGTTCTCTAGTCACTGTATCATGTTGCTTCTCAACTTTGATTCCATGCATGGATCTATCAGGATCATAGACTGAGAACTGGAGGAGACCCTAGTGCACATAGATCTAGCATCCAACCCCGTCAGTTTTACAGATGCAGGAACTGAAGCCCAAAGCCGTCAAATAACTTGTCCAAGGTCAAAAAAAATAGTAAGTAGAAAAGTCAGGATTCAAACCCAAGCCCACTGACGCCAGAATTGGTGCTCTTTCCCCTGTGGCAGGGATGGAAGAATATAACATTACAGACACTATAAATATGAAATTAAGAATAGTTAAGAAAGGAACCACTAAAGCCTACAGTAAGGCAGAACCACAAAAAGGGACCAGTAGATTCTCAAGCGAAGACGGAGCTTGGTATCTGATAACTCTTGAAACATATGTATAGGTGTGTGTATATGTACATAAGCATATATATGGAGAGAAGGAAGGGGGAGGAAGTAGAGGAGGCAGAGAAAGAGAGAGAGAGAGGGAATGAGACAGAGAGAAGGAGAGAGAGAGAGAGAATGAGAGAGAGAGAAACAGAGAGAGAGAGAGAGAGAGAGAGGGAGGGAGGGAGAGAGAGAGAGAGAGAGAGAGAGAGAGAGAGAGAGAGAGAGAGGGAATGAGACAGAGAGAGAGGGAATGAGACAGAGAGAGAGAGAGAGAGAGGAAGGGCGGGAGGGAGGAAGAGAGAGAGAGAGAGAGAGAGAGAGAGAGCGAGAGGGAGGGAGAGAGAGAGAGAGAGAGCGCGAGAGAGAGAGAGAGAGAGAGCGGGAGGGAGAGAGAGGGGGAGGGAGAGAGAGAGAGAGAGGGAGGGAGGGAGGGAGAGAGAGAGAGAGAGAGAGAGAGGGAGAGAGGAGAGAGAGAGAGAGAGAGAGGGAGGGAGAGAGAGAGAGAGAGGGGAGGGAGAGAGAGAGAGAGAGAGAGAGAGAGAGAGTGAGGGAGAGAGAGAGAGAGGGAGGGAGAGAGAGAGAGAGAGGGAGGGAGAGAGAGAGAGAGAAGAGATAATTTAGCTCTGGTAAAGAAATAAATGTAAAAATTGAGGAACATTCAAATAGTACCAGTTATCTTAATAACCAGTGTGCCATATTAGAAGGAACAGTGAAGTCTATCACATGGTGATGTCAATCCAGGAAATGATACTTTTAGTTGTTGTTTGTCGTTCATTTTCGAAGAGGACCATGACATTGGGGAGGTGATGCCATGACTTGCAAGTGAATTGGATTTAAGTGAGGCAGGGCTGTGCAAAGTCACCAGCCTCACTATCTCCTCCAGAGCCATCTGAGTCCAGCGGCAAGATACAGATCAAGATGAATGGAGATGGCTCCCCCTTTTAGTATATGAATAGGGATAAGAATAGAGACTTAGTAGCAAGGTGGCACAGTGAATAGAAAGCTGGGCCTGGCATCAAGAAGCCTGGAGTTCAAATTCAACCTCAGACACTTAGTGGCTGTGTGACCCTGGACAAGTCACTTAACCCTGTTTGCCTCAGTTTCCTCATCTGTAAAATGAGCTGGAGAGGGAAACCACTCCAGTATCTCTACCGAGAAGGGATTTTTGAAGAGTCAGACACCACTGAAAACAGCCAAACAACAAGAAGAATAGAAACTGGACATGGGATTTCATTGATATATAGAACTCCCAGATAAGGAAAGTCCCTCTACCAATTCAGCTCAGGATCTTCTTTTCACCTTCTTATCTTAGAGAGCTGACTAGACAAGTGAGAGGTTAAGTGAGTTGGCCAGTGTTACATATGTGTTAGGTCTCTCTGGCTTAGAGGCTGGCTCTTTGTTGACCACACCTTCTAGACATTTGCCATATTACCAGGAAATTTCTCTCCCAAGACTAAATGATTGTGCAATTCTTGGTTGATGGAAAAGATTCTAGAATGATTTGGGCAGTGGGGGCATTTCACAAAGATTATCTGCTTAAGGCCTGGAGAAACTTGTGATCTGCATCAGCAAAAGCATGCCTATGTCAATGAAATCATGGATCCTCTTAAGTACTGGCTTAAAGATTTAAGATCAGGGTTTTTTGAACTATAAAAATAGACTTTAACAAATACATGAGAGTAGAGGGTCATTCAAGGCAGCTAGGAGGCCCAGTGAATAGAGCACTGGGCTTGGAGTCAGGAAAACTCATCTTTGTGAATTCAAATCTGGCCTCAGGCACTTGCTGGCTGTGTGACCCTGGGCAAGTCACTTAACCCTGTTTGCCTCGGTTTCCTCATCTGTAAAATGAGCTGGAGAAGGAAATGGCAAACCACTCCAGTATCCTTGCCAAGAAAACCCCAAAGGGGGTCATGAAGAGTCAGAAAGGATTGAACAAGGATAACGAAGGAGTCAATCTCCAGTAAATAAGGGGTTAAAGGATATGTTCAAACAAGTAGAGAACAATTACAACCCAACGGCAATCATATGAAAGTCCCAAATGACTAATAATAGCCAAATTACAGGCACATGGCAGGTGCTTAATAAATGTTTATTGAACTGAATTATTGAATTGTTAATAAAAGTGCAAATTAAAATAATTGATATTTTACTTTATACTCATCAAATCAAGGATAATAAGAGATGGAAATAATGTTGGAGGGGCATGGGAAAACAAGCACATTAATACGTTGTTAGTTGTGGTTCAGTCGTGAGTGTAGGAGAGAGAAATGTTCAAAGAAAGATGTGAAGGAAAAAGAAACCCCTGGACTTGAATAAATAAGGGAATGGAATGGATGGGTCTATACTTAAGGAAAATGGCTTTGGCAACATTGTGTAGGATTGTCTGGAATGGGGAGAGATTCAGGCAGAGAAACCAATTAGGAGGCCATGCAGTAATCGAGGTGAGGCATGGTAAGAGCCTGGACTAGGGTGATGGCTGCATGAGCAGAGAGAAGTCCTATAACATATCTCTATAAAACATGATGATTAAAAAAGGGCTTTCCTCACAAAAACTCTGTTGGGTGGGCAGTACAAATTCTATTGCTTCCATTTTATGGAAATCAAAAGTGAAGCTTAGAATGGTAAAGTAATTTGCCCACAGCAATAGAGCTGGTACCTTGAACTCAGGCCTCTGATTCCAAGTCCAAGGGTCATTTTCACTGTACTCACTGTTTTGGTTTAGATGAAACCAGAGGACATATATTCTTGTCTGCACCCACAGCAGAATCAATGGCCTGAAAGTCGAGTGGGAGAATATTACGGTTTTTTACCGATCCATCAGCGGCTTAGTAGTTGAAAGATGGAATCTGCCACCTAAGTGTGTGTTCTCTCTCTGACTAAATCCCTACTGTTAAGAGTCTTATGATTCATTTGGGAAGTTATGATTCATTTGGGGGAAAAATGCTAATTATCCCTGTAACACTTTTACAAATTTTTCTTATCTGGTGTATGATATCATAATAAGAAAGGTTTTAACCTAAAAAAAATATGTACATATATACCCAAAGTTGTATAGAAGCCCCCTTATCAAACAAAAGAAAGCCTGATGCTAACCCCTTCTGAGATGCGTGGTTAGGTTTATTCTTCTTTTAGCAGAGTTTCCCATTCTTCCTAAAAATAAAAAATATAAAAAAATCTAAATCCAATCAACATTTAAGGGCCTACCAAGTACAATTTCTGAAGGAAATAAATCATATATGTTCTTCAACTCACCAACCTAGGAGTTAGTGCATCCAGTAACCTCTGACACCTTTCTGTACCCTTAGGTGCCTGTTTGGCCTTGTAAAACTAGAAGAGAGCAAAGCTGACTAACCCTAATTAAATTAAATTAGTTAAACTCATTAACAATAGTAAAGAGCAAGAGGTAAATTAATTCTGTTCAATACGAAAAACTGGATACTAACTGAATGTTAATTTTATGAGAATACCTTGTTTCTTTACAGATATTGTAATACAAGGAAAATTAGGAACCCCTGAGTAACCCCTAGCTACTGACAAGCACCCCCAGAAAGAATGGACTCAGATATCTTTGACATTTAGCAAACCCCCTGGGGCTCTGTGACTCCACCAAGGGATGTAAATGAGATTATCCCACTAGTAAGATAACCTGACTGAATCTTTTGATCAGCCAGGACCTTTGTTCCTGTTCCCCCCCACTCTGTACCCCCATATCCTATATAAACTACCCTTTTGCTTCAACACATTGCCATTGATTTGTGGTGCCGTACCCCGATGGCCACCGGCTAATAAATTCTCCACTTAAAACTTATACTCTGTGGTGTGTCTCGCTTGCTTCTGGTACAACAATATCTCTTCTTAACCCGAGAAAAAATTAATCACCAGTCTCCTGCAACACAACCTCCTCTTATTCTCACCCCCTCAACCCCAAGGGACCAACAAGGAGTCACTGGTATATTCTTTAGCAAGGGTTCAGATCACACATAGCACAAAAGGAGGGTTCAGGGCTTCTTCTACACGAGGAAGAATAGTTTCTCTCTCTCCCTCTCTCTCTCTCTGTATACACACACATATAAAAATAAGCATGTATTATATATCTACACATACATATATATATATATGTATAAATATATGTACATATACCCACGCATATTATGAAAAAGTCAGTTTTCTGAGCCTAGCTATTTTTAACATAAGGTAGACATGAATGCATCATTGGCATAATCTGAGTGTCTGGTCAGGATAACCTGATATATGTATATATAATATAATTATTATAATTACATAATATCTAATAGATTATAATTATATAATTGTAATATAATTATTAATCTCCTTCCTTTTTCTACCGTGGTCTGAATATTAGGTCACATACTAGCCAGATATCACTCCCTTGACTAAATTATATAAATGTCCTATCCCTTCTGGAGATCTAGTGGCATCCTTGTATCTCCAGTGACTGATGCAGATGTCTTCCTGTGCCTAGCCGTTCTTCATACCCTTTGGAACCTGAGATTAAGAGATAAAAAAGGCCTATCGTTCTTAGCATTTATCTGCCCATCTTCCTCTTCTGTGGAAAGTTGTAAGTTCCCCCAAAGCAGCTAAAATAGACTGAGACATGTAACTACAGGGTTTATTGATAATAAACAAATCATAGATGGCATACACACACACAAAGATGGAAGAAAAGAATACATTTGCCAACAAGCTCAAGTGGACACCCATTTTCTCATTTGTCTTTTCTGGCCCCTGAAAGACAAACTGTCACACATATTTTACCTAGGCAATCCTATTTCTGTCCAGAATAATAAACAGCAACAGCAATATTTCTATTCCAGAGGACAATGGCAGCTGGAGTCTTTGTCTTTTTTTTTTGTATCCTTAATGCTCAATTAAGAGTACTTAATAAATGCTTGTTGACTGACTGATAGACGGCAGTCACCTTTTTAATATATGAGTTATGAGAAAGTTGGATAATGATGCACATAGGACTTGGTAGCATTCTTTTGATGGGAGGGAGGACGTATTTGTGTATCTATCACTTATTTTAGCAAATAGGTTATTTCTGATCGGGGAGGCGAGGGAGAAAAATGTATATGTATGTGGGAGGAGGGTCGTTGTCGAAATAGATGAAGGAAGAAAAAGTATATATATGGACCAGGCTAAGCACTGGATATACAAATGGAAAAGGGCAATCTCTGCTCTCAAGGAGATCACACTTTAATTAGGTAAGAAAACAGGTATAGGAGGTGTGTGCTGCAGGGCAATGGAAAGGCCAAATGTCCTGTGGGAACATCTATTGAATGGATTCCTAGGAGTCCTTGGGCTGCATTGTCCTGTCTGCCTGGTAAGGTGGAGATCTGTAGCAGCAAGCACCCTAGCACACCCAGGATGGCCTGCTAGCACAGGGTCTTTAATCTGCTTTTAAAGGACAGCAACTTTAAAAGGGTCAACAGTCTTCTTTAATTACATTCACTAGTTCAGGGGAAAAGTCAGTCCCCTGAACTTCAGAGAAAATATAAGCAGAGAAAATACAGAGAAATTAGCATAAAGACCAACGGACAGGGCTCTTAACTGCCTGATCAAAGCAATATTGCTATACAATTTACATACACCACTGGACCAAGAGAGCCTTTACATCTGAGCAGTCTGGGAGTCTGAACATACCGGCTACTCAGAGTCACAACCAGGAAATCAAAAACTCCCTCTCACAAGCAAACCCCCAAAGCAAAATACCAACTCCGAGTATATATACACTTCTCAGAGCCAGCAGGCATCACAACCCTGATGACTCAGTGCCTAATCAACTTAGTACCAAAAGGTGTGAAAGCCTTTCTATAAGCAAGCCTCCTCTAAGCAAGCTTCCCTCCCCCAATGGGCTCTGTGACTCAGGATGTACCACAGCTGTGAGCCAGGCTGGACCTTAAGGCAGTAACGCATCCATGATTGAACACATGTGGTCACATAGGCCTATTAATGGGCAGGGAAGATCTTCCTATCCCATTAACATTACAAGATCCTGGAGAGGAATGGCCCACCATCACTGGGAAGGGAAAGTGGATCTAAGGGTCAGAGTAGAGTAGAATTTTGGGGTTTCCTCTGAAAGGGGTGGGGACAGACGCATTGTCAGAAAGGTTAGAGGTAGATTATGGGGGCTTTACTTGGTGCCAGCTAAAGTAGAAAGCCTCAGTGCTGTCCCCAGAGAAAGGATTCCAATTGGTGCCATTTCATAAGCAGTTAAGACAAAGGAATAATACCCACCCCTCCACCCAAACTCTAATGATCCATGATCTTTTAATCGATCTTCACATAAGCCCTGTGTTGTAGGCTGGGCAATTGCTCTGTTCAATTTAGAGCCGAGGAGAATGAAGTCCAGAGTGGTTAAGTGATTTGCTTGTGGCCAGAAACAAATGTTAGAACCTAGGTCTCCTGACTCCCACTCTAGGGGGCTATTCACACTACCACAGGACCACTCACCCAAAGGGGACTGGGGGAAGGGAGAGGCATCTGAGTGACAATAGGGGCCACTTTAAGTTGGGAAAAGGCTTGCTAATTCATCAAACTTAGACTACAACAGCCATCTCTGTTCTACAGATTTGCTGAGAGCTGGAACTATCCCTCAGACAGGATGCAGGAACTTAGTGGGTGGTCCCAAAGTCTAAACCCCTTGAAGTTTAAAGGAACTGCTGTAGGAAAATTAAAAGGAAGCACCAATTTATACAACTTAAGGAATTTGTTTTCCCAAGAGACTGTATGGACTCAAGATAAAAATAGGTCGAAGAGTAAGGTTTAGATGAACATATTATTGATCTATGTAACAGGAAAGGAGTTGATGTTTAGGATACATCCCTATCTAATATTTAGAGAACGGCATCATAGAAGATAACCATGCTGCCTGACACAACGGCCCTTGAAGAGGGGGGTGAAGGAGGAGATTGGGGGGGAAGGAGAAAGAGACACAAAAGAGTGGGCTGGATTGACCATGGGCCTGCCCCAGAAAGGAATTTATGCCCTTCCGTAAATGAAGATGGAATTTAGCCTTTTTCCTTAATTATCTAGAAACAAAAGACACCTAGGCTGGATAATATTTATTTTTGTGACCATACAGGGTCTCTGATTTTAATTTGCTTTGCACTGCCCTTTAGCCACTGACCCAGACTGAGGCCAAAGTACGTGCTGGCATCCTCATCCTTGCACAATAGCAATGTCCCCACCACACTGTGAGATTTGTAGGCCTGTACACAGTAGTTTTAGCTGTGACTGCCTTTTGAAAGATGGTGGCAAGAGTCTGATTTCCAAAGGGCATCAAATATTTTAGATAGATTGCAACCTCCCTTATGACCTGATTCTACCTCAGGGATCATACCTCAGGGATATGTGCCAGGGATTATTTTTTTATGGTCAAGCCATCTTGCACAAAAGGGCATCTCCACCCCGCCCCTCCTTCTCTCAGAGCAGAATACCCGCCGGGCAACAAGACAATAGGAAGCAAGACAATGACCAATAAGGCAGTTAGGAAATAAAAGGAAAGAACTTGCTTAAGAAAAAGAGAAAGAAATGAATTCATCCTGGTTATGTTGTGGAACCTCACATCCAGCTGATCTAATTACAGGGCTTACTGAATAAAAACAAGCCACATGGTCCTACTCTTTCACACAAAGAAGAAATCTCCCCATCTGTTCCAATGCCACCTGCTGGGTCTCCCTTCTTTTGTCTGCACCTAACACTACCCCCAGGAGTTCACTTCTATCCAGACCAATAGCTTGACCCTAGAAGGGGCACAGATTCTAGGGCTGTGTGGTTTTATACTGAGATTAGATGAAGGGAGCCAGTGGCCCATACAATCTAGAGGAGGTCAGATAAGGCCCCATCCCAACTTGGTCAAATGTTTTTGGAACTGGGGGCTGTGCACATGGCTATTCTTCAGTCTGTCTGTCTTTGGCTTGTCCCTTCTGCTCCAAGCAAAAAGAGAACTAGCCTAATTGGCCTGTAATAATAATAGCTAGCAGTTATATAGGTTGGCAAAGCACTTTACATATGTTAACCATTTGATCCTCAGAACAACCCAGGGAAGTAGGTGCCCCTTTACAGATGAGGAAACTGAGGCACAGAGAGGTTAAGGGACTTGCCCAGCATCACACGGCTAGTATGTATCTGAGGCAGGATTTGCACTCAGATCTTCCTGAGTCTATTTATTCCACCCAGCTGGCTGTGTCTACATCATAGGCATCATTAAGATGGAGTAGTATGGGATTAATCGCTGGACTATAGTTATAGAAACGTACACCTTAGTTAGAAGGGACAGAATAGATTAAGAGAGAGTGGAAAAGCTTTGTATACTAAGAAGATATACTCATGCGAGGAAACCAGAAGCCCGGGAGGAGAAAAATAAAGGAAGGTGCATGGGTGAAAGTCAACATGGGGGTAAAAAAAAAATAATATTACCACGGAAATAAACTACAGACCGCCTGAACAAGCAGAAGAATCAGCTGAAGAATTTAGGGAGCAGGTAAAAAATTCCCACTAAGCATTCTACTGTAATTATGGAGGACTTCAACTATGGAGACAGGAGATCCCAGAGAGAGAATTGTGAAGTATTTTAGAGGTTATCTCTTCCAACCCCTTAATTTTACAGAACGGAAAGCTGAGGCCCAGAGAGGTGAAGTCATTTGCACAAGATTCCCACAGCAGTTAAAGGGATATGATGAATTTAAGGCCTGTGTCTGAAAGTCCCAAGTTAGTTCCATCCTGCCATACTGCTCCCTAAACAAGTGCAGCATTTGTCAAAAGCAGAACAGTGAGAGATCTGTAACCTGCTTTCCTGTTAATTTTATTCTTCAAAATGTAGATGGAATGACTGGAGAAAAGAGGAGGCCTGTTACTTTAGATTGACTCTCACCAACAAAGAGAACTATAGGTAGTTGCTGAATTTGAAATGATGGAAGCAGTGGTCTCAGAGTGCATGAAATAGAGGGAAAAAATCTGGGCGTAGTCTGATGCATGCCTTAGATTTAGGGAAGGTGGTATTTAAAGAGTACAGGGAAAGAACAAGTGGGATCCTATGGCTGAAAACTCTGAGAGGGAAATTGGACCAAGACAGATGGAATCAAGAATGAACTTCTGAAGAGACAAACACAAATTACTCCAGTGAGGGTGGAAAAAAAGATCTATTTAAAGAGATCAGTGTGGATACACAGAAAACTCATCAAACAACTTAGATTTGAAACTCAGGTATATGGAAACAAAGTAGGTGCTCATTATTGGGGAATGGTTAAGCAGATCTTGTCACACAAAGGTAATAGAATATTATATGCTGTAGGAAGATAATGAGTGTGAAGAATACAGAGAAGCACAAAAAGACTTCTTTGAAGACTTAGATGCAAAGTTGTAATGGTAATCAGGGCAGGATTTTTTGTTGTTCTTCTCCTTTGGGATGCTAAGGCTATCTAGTGCCTTTAATGAGTTTGGCCTTTGTTTGAATGGGGCAGGTAAAGTGGGATCTTTTCGTTCTTGGAGTATCTCTCAGCACTAAGGCAATCAGGAGTCATTGATTTGTGTATGATGTGGTGCTGGTGGTTGAGGAGCTTTCCCACACCCTGGTTTCCACACCCTAAATGCTAAGTTGGCCCCAGCCCTCAGGGTCCTGAACAGGGTATACGTAGTGGAAGGTTAACGTTTCACTTTTGGGGGTACACTCATTGAAAGAGTGATGAGACTCCGGGTAAGCCGTTGAAGCAGCCCCCCACCCCCAGCTTTGATAACCCAGATGTTGGTGCTTCTCTGGTAACTACGTATTGCTATGGAGAGACTAGTTTGCGTTATTTGTTCTGTTTATTTGTAATTTCTCTTTGTGATTTCTTATTTGTAATTTCTAATTTCTGTTTGTATTTGCCTTGAAGTTCAGATCTTTCCCCCCTAAATTAAGTGAATGATATATGTATGTTTACTTAAAATGAGATTGTTAATCCCTTAAAGTTGCTTTCCTTGGAAAAGAAGATCAAAGAATCTGTGTTGGCAGCCCTTCTGTGTGCTGGTGTTATTGGTCTTACACAGCCACAGTAGCTGCTAGCAACATTGTTGTTACAAAAGTGAAGGAAGCAGAACCAGGAAAATAATCTACACAGTGATTACAGCAATACAAATGGGAAGATAACAGCAAAAATAAAAACTGAAGGCTGTGAAATTTTAATGACCCAACTTGGCCCCACAGAAGAGATATGAGAGTGTACCTCCCTTTCTTCTTTGCAGAGGTGGGGAACTAGGGTTGTGGGACATTGTAAATCATGTCGGACTTAGCTGATGCATTGGTTAGTTTTGCTAAATTACTTTTTCCCTTATTTTTTATCCTTTGTTATAAGGAATGACTCTCTGTAGGGACATATCGAGAAATGAAAATGATGTAAAAACAAAAGATAGAAATAAAAGTTTAAATTTTAAAATCATGTATAGAAGGTAGAAGCAAGGGCAAATTATCTAAGGACAAATACACGAGTAGCACAGTTTTGACAAGAATAATGTCAAAAGTGCTAATCCCCAATACAAGCTGCTGTTGGCAGTGAATGCAAAGAACCACAAAAAGGGCTTTTTAATCTATAACAGGGACAGAGAGATCAAAGAAGGGATAAGGCTGCTGCAGCTACCGGGGATGAGACGATGGCATCTGATGGCAAGAAGAGACAGGGCTGCTTAATTCATATGTTCTTCCATTTTCTTTACCAAGGAGAATGACCTTTACATTGGGAAGGATGGAGCAAAAAATGACTAATGAGGAACTGAAGCCCATGTGTAGCGTGGAGATGGTAACAGAGCTCCCAGCCCACACAATCTACATCTCGGGATATTGAGATAACCCAGCAGATTGACTGCTGAGCTGCTGTAAATAATCTGGGAAATCATGAGAAAGTGAGCCAATTTGCAGGACTATATATAGTTGGGCAAATGTCCTAATTTTTAAAACAAAACAAAAAAGGAGGAAGGAGTCTGAAAACTATAGGCCAATGTGGTTGACCCAAAATTCTGGCCAAAAATGCAAAAATGTATTATTAAAAGTATTGTTTATGAGTATTTAAAAAGGGAAGTACTGAGGGCTAGCCTGGGTCACAACAAGACTTGTAATTCCAGACTAATCTAATTTCTTTCTTTGATGGGTCAAATTAGGGGAATTCTCCCATATCTGGAATTCTGCAAACATCTGATAGTCTTTCATGCAGTCTTTGTGGACAACATGAAGTTTGAGTTAGTTTAGTAGATTCAGAATTGACCGAATGATTGGACCCTAAAAGTCAGCTTGACTTCTAATAGAACCTGCCAGGGACCTGGCCTTGGCCCGAAGTTTAACATTTTTATCATTGACGTGAATGAAATAGATAGCATGTTTATCAGATTTGCTAATGACATAAACACAGGGTTGGTTAACATGTTAGATAACAGAATCTATAATCCCTCAACAGGATAGAATAGGCCAAACTTATTAAGACGGAATTTAATTGGGATAAATGTAAAATTCTATGCTTAGGGTCATAAATCGACTACACAGATGTAGTTCATATAAAAAAGATCTAGGGATTTCAGTGGACTGCAAGCTCAGTGAGTCAAAAACGTGACTCAGCCAAAAAAGTTAATACCATTTTTTTTGAGACTGGGACTCCTTACTTCATCTAGGCTGGAAGTATAGTGAGCATTCATGGGTCCAATCTTAGTAGCAATTTGCACGGAAGCTTTAATCTGCACCATTTTTCCAACCTGGCTGGTTCACCCATCCTTAGATAGCCTGGCAGCCCTCCACTCTCAGAGGCTCACCATATTGGTGCCAGATTTAGTGTGGACACCCAATTGTCCATTCCCAACCTCAAAGGATCCATCAGCTCCCTAGCAACTTGGACAACAGGCATGTGCTACTATGTCTGGTAAACACTATCTTAAATCGCATTGTGCCCAGAATAGGAAATATAGCTGAATCTGGTAAGAACATATCTGGAGCACTTTGGAGTTAGGATTAAGGTTGGTTTTGGGTACTAAGTTTAGGAAGACTGATGACAAAGTAGAATGGGTCTAGAGAAGGACAACCAGAACAGTATGGAGACTAAAGATCATATCATATGGGGATCCACCTACTGAAAGAACTTTAGACTGGATAAGAGGCAGTTAGATGGCACAATAGATAGAGTGACAGACCTACAGTCAGGAAGACCCAAGTTTAAACCAAGCTTCAGATGCTTACTAGCTGTGTAACCTTAGGAAGGTCTCAACTCTCTCTGTCTACCTCAGTTTTCTCATCTGTAAAATATACAATAATAGCACCTACCTTCCAGGGAGACAACTAGGTGGCTCAGTGGATAGAGCCCCGGGCCTGGAGTCAGGAAGACCTAAATTCAAATCTGGCCTCAGACACTCACTAGCTAGGTGACCTTGGACAAGTCACTTCACTTCTGATTGCCTTCATCTGCTGCAGAAGGAAATGGCAAA
This sequence comes from Trichosurus vulpecula, assembly GCF_011100635.1. Taxonomy (NCBI): domain Eukaryota; kingdom Metazoa; phylum Chordata; class Mammalia; order Diprotodontia; family Phalangeridae; genus Trichosurus; species Trichosurus vulpecula. Next base: position 328,714,429 of record NC_050574.1, read on the forward strand.
TCGCTCCATTATCTTTGCCAAGAAAACCCCATGCAGAGTCACAAAGAGTCGGACATGACTGAAGTGACTGAACAACAAGAGAACAAACATCCCAGGGCTGCTACAGCAATAAAAATGAGGTAACATTTGTAAAGCGTACTTTATAAACCTTAAAGTGCTGCTATGTTACCCCTCATTATTACTGTTCATCCAGGGCTATCTCCAGACGTCCTGATCTATATCCGGCCACTGAACCTAGATGGCTCCGGAGGAGAAAGTGAGGCAAGTGACTTTGCACAGCCCTCCCTCACTTAAATCCAATCCGCTTGCAAGTCACGGCATCACCTCCTTGATGTCATGGTGCTCCGAGAGAATGAAGGATGAATAATAACCACAACGACATTACCATTATTAAAAGATAAGACTTGGGGGAGATATGAGAACTATTTTCAAGTAAAATTAAAAGGCTTAATTTGATCCCAAAGGTGGGTCTCAAGTTAATAAATCCTTTCAGAGCTTCTGTTCTGGCTTCTTTAATTCTGCTACAAATAGTCTGCTATGAACAAGGAAGAGTAGCTGAATAACCCTCACCTTTCTGAAGGTCCTTATGCTAATAAAGTTCACTGTTGGACATGTTATTGATTTAAAGCAAGTGACTCAGGTGTATGTAGTTTTTGTGTTTTCATTTTTCTTCCCTTGAAGTTCTGACCCAAGACACAGGGAGTACGGTCTGGGTTGGACTAGAAGACATCAGGATCCTCTGAGATATGGCTCACCGCTTTTGTAGGCTCCTTGTACCCAGGGATCCTCAGAGGCTAGCTGCTCACTTGTTTGGGGACACTGGGGGCACTGCAGACAGGATTCATAATCTGGATGGGTGGGAGCTGGGTTATGTGATTTCTGAAGTCCCTTCCAAATCTCAGATTCTGCTGTCAGCAAGGCTAAGACTCAAGGTCAGTCTATGAGAAATGATCATGCCCAGTTTTGAATAATCTCTTAAAGTTATCATCTAGTCTCACCAAGTCATTTCTAAATAATGTTCTAAAGACTATCTAACACCTTTCTGAAAGGTGGGGCTGCCAATGACAAATTCTTCTCTGGTCTCCTTTACTTTGAATCTTCGCTATCATAATTCCACCAGGAAAATCCTCAATCCCTAGATGCCCCAGCCTTGGAAATACTTTTTTATTATTGGAATTTGCCATACCTGATGGGCAGATACTGTCCAATGTTAAACACAGGATCATATATCTGGAAGGGATATCAAAGGCTATTGAGTCTCATTTTACAGATATGGAAACGGAGGCTCAGAGAAGCTGAGGGATTTGCTTAAGGCTGTCATAGGTAGTAATCATTAGAGTCAAGATCTGAAGGCAGGTCCCTTCACTCTAGAGCCAATTTTTTTTTCCTGTACCATCCTAACAATTCCAACTTATAACAGCTTATAACTACGTTTGTCTTCTCCATGATATTTATATCTGTGGAAAGTACTTTTGGCAGGGCCACTTACCAAACCCTAGGAAAATGCATATGTCTACTGTACTCTGCATAGAAGATTAAGGAAACCAATGATTTTTGCTGATGTGGTATTTTTCTTGAACACTGACTTTGCTGTCTTAAGACTAGATTTAATGGTCTTCTGCAAGTATTTTCCTTGATTCATCCTTTCCAATTTACATCAGCAGCCATCCTGCGGTACACATTGCTCTTTTGGAAGTACATTTCTATTCTTTTTGGCCCACATTTTGAGACATTAGACATAATGTTTAACAATATGGTATCTGTGCCTTCTGCTTTTCAAAAAAAAAAAGCCACTTTAAAAAAATTCCCTGAACTAACTCTACAGAGGAAAGGAAGCTCACGTGGAAGAATGTTCCAAATCAGGGTGTTAAAAAGGTGGGGAAAGAGTCAGGGTGACTCAAATTTGGGGGACCGTGACCTTTAAAATTATTCGCTTCTACCACAACTTGCTAAAAAGAAAGAGCATATTCTCCAGAAACTACATAAACTGGGGCAGCTAGGTGGCACAGTGAGTAGAGCACCGGCCCTGGAGTCAGGAGGACCTGAGTTCAAATGCAGCCTTACACATTTGACACGTGTACTAGCTGTGTGACCTTGGGCAAGTCACTTAACCCCAATTGCCCTGCCAAAAAACAAAACAAAAAAAAAAGAAATTATGTAAACTAGAAGGACAAAGGGGCAGTCCATTGGGTGGCTTGAATATATCCCTGACCAAAGGTATAGGGGTATACTAGTAATTTCTCCGAGTCACTTCTAGCTTTAAGATTAAGGAAAAAAATGCCTACTCTTTAAAAAGAAACAGATTCTAATATAGTGACAGAATTTAAAGGTAAACGATGCAATCAAGACACTTGTGTTTTCCATAATTGCAGTCTCTATGTATTACGTATATATATATATATACACACACACACACACACACAGGCATACATACACATCTTTCTTTCTATATACCATATATATGTTTACAGATGATTATATCAGAGGCGATGAGAAGTGGTGGATAGAAAACCAGCCCGGAAGGAAGACCTAGATTCAAGTCCCAACTCTTACAAATACTAATTGTGTGGTCCTGGGCAAGTGGCCAGTGCCCCAGGCAACAGTCTAAGGCTAGAAGTTTAGAATAGTTTCAGATCTGCATTTGTGGAAGAAGTTTACTGACAGAGGATGCCCTACATTGACAAAATTGTAGGTTGACAAATGGACAAGAAATGCATACACTGTGTACGTATATGTGTATACATGTATGTCCGTATGTATAGGGGTCCCCAAGTTCAGCAGAGCATTTAGGGCTATGAATACAGATTTGAGAGTCAAGTGTACCTGTATAAATGATTCATTTATTTAACAAATGTATTACATTGATCATCAACACTGATTGTCATGATTGTTACAAAGACATATATAATGGGCATACATATAGCCTTATCACATATTAATTGACTTCATACATTCTTTTGTCCAGACGAATTGGCCTCTCTTTCTTGCTCTTCCTTCCACGTGACACTCTGTCTTGTGTCCCCGTATCTCTGAACAGGTTGTTTTTCCTACCTGGAAGATGCTCCTTCCTTACCTCTATCTCTTAACAATCACTGATTTTCTTCTAGCTTAGTTCAGTTCAGTTCAAATGCTCCCTTCTACATGAAACCTCTGCATCTCCAGGCATAATTACCTTATTTTTATTTTATCTATACTTATCTGTATTCATGCTGTTCCTCTCCCCTCTCCCCCAATAGAATGTCCTTGAGAACAGAAGTCAATTCCTAGATGTCTTGTATCCCCAATACCTAGCGTAATGCCCGGCATAGAGCAGGCCATGCTTGCCTGCATATATTTGTGAATTGGTAGACTGAAAAAAAGGGGCTTGCGAGGGATATTTCTTTTTGTCTCAGAGGTTTCACTTTCATTCCTTTAAACAATGTTTATGATCAATGTGATACATATTTGTTGAATAAATGAATCATTTTTATGTGGATGACTCCTAAATTGATATTACTAGCCCTAAGTGTTCTCCTCAGTGCTGAGCCCATTTACCAACTGACTGCCTAAGATTTTCATGAGAGGGAGCTAAGACTTTCACATTTATCCCTATTAAATTCCATCTTTTTAGATTTGGCAAATTGATCTAGCCTGATAAAAGACCTTTCAAAATGATACTATCATTCAGTGTGTTAGCTAACCATGCCAGCTTTATGTTATCTGCCAATTCGATAAGCATGCCAGTTAGGCTTTCATCCAAATCACTGATAAAAATGTTGACCAGCCTAAGGTCCCATAGGTCACTGGGCATCCCCCTAAAAGAGACCTGTCTTCCAGATGACATTGAGCCATTGACCAATTAGTCTCACTGTACTAGCATCTAGCCCTCATCTTTCCTTCATGAGTCCTTCATACTTGTCTCAAATCACTGTGTTGCTGAGAAGAGCTGAGTCATCACACAATGTTGCTGATACTGTGAACAATGTTTTCCTGGTTCTGTTCATTTCACTTTGCATCAGTTTGTACAAGTCTTTCCAAGTTTTTCCAAAATCTGCCTGTTCATTATTTCTTATTGCATAGTACATTACAATACACCATTACATTCCTATAATGCAGTTTGTTCAGCCATTCCCCAATTGATGGGCAGTCCCTCAATTTCCAGTATTTTGCCACGACAAAAGGGCCGCTATTAATATTTTTGCACATGTAGGTCCTTTTTAGGGCTGGAAATTTTAATGCAAAAAATAAAATGGAAAATTGTACTGCTCTCAAATTTATGAGCTAACTCTATCCAACTGTTCTCCAGGCTACATTTAGTTCCCAGTTAACTGACTCCAGCATTTTTCTTTCCTTTTGCCACCATGATTCTGAGATTACAAAGAGCTTCTCAAATCAGGAAATATAATATATGTTTTCCAGTTGGAGGAGAGTTGGTCTTGTCTGTGGTCCTAAGTCTGAAGATAATTAGGATTACTGCTAAGTAAGACATTAAAACCACCAATGACCAAAGTATGTATTACTCTGCAGTCACCGAAAAGGTTTCCAGGCACAGTGCCTCGATTAACTCAATGCTTTTCATAAAGCAGGTCCTTCTTAAAAAAATTATTAGATTGACTCAAATAAATTTCTTTAAATCATGCTTCTTGGCTCAGTGAGAGGATACGTACATGACAGATGTCTAACAAGTGGTTGAACTGAGAGGAAGGAGAAGGAAGACTCAATGAGTGGCACAACGCACTACAAATTAACCTGACTTTTAAGATTTAGCCTTGAGGAAGTCTTTGCCTTCCATCAGATTAGCTACCACAGAGTTGGGAATTTTATTTACCTTGGAAGGCCCATTTAACATTCTGTGGACACCTAATACCTCAAAAACAGAAAATGGGCTTATGCTATCTGTCATTGGAGTGACAGAGCAGGGTTTTAATGACAAAAGGAAGAGTACCAAAAGCAGATACATTTCCTTTCTCCACCTGCCATCACTTCCTCAAGTTTTGGTAGACTGGATTAGTATTCATGAGGCCATTTATTTTTCTCTCAAGTTCTTTTAGCCTACAATTATGTTTAGCTTTCAAAAACTTATGTAAGTTGGCTCCGACCTATCTTTCCAGCCGCATTGACTATTAATCCCTTCCATACTCTGTGATCTAGACAAATTGGCTTTCTTTCTGCTCCTCACACATGCCACTCCATGTCTCAACTCTCTGCTCTTTCTTACATGCCTAGATCCCAAATGTCTCCTCCTCTTTGTCACCTCATAGAGTCCCTTTCTTTCTTTAAGACACTGCTCAAGGCAGTCTACCCCAAGTGCTAGTGACTCCCTTCAAAGTACTATAACGTCAACTGTTTTGTATATATTTGTATTTATTCACTTTATATTTATGTTTTATATATATATACATATATGGAGAGAGAGAGAGAGAGAGAGAGAGAGAGAGAGAAACAGGGCACAGGGTGAGTTGAATATGAAGGGATATCTGAAAAAAATAAAACTAAGGGGTGCGAGAGGAATATATTGGGATGAGAAAGGGAGAGATAGAATGGGGTAAATTATCTCACATAAAAGTGGCAAGAAAAAGGTGTTATAATGGAAGGGAAGAGGGGGTAGATGAAAGGGAATGAGTGAAGCTTACTCTTATCAGATTTGGTTTAAGGAGAGAATAACATACACATTCAATTGGGTATTTTACCCTATAGGAAAGTAGGAGGGAAGGGGATACAGGTGGGGGGGAGGTGATAGAAGGAAGGGCAGATTGGGGAAGGAGGTAGTCAAAAGCAAACACTTTTGAAAAGGGTCAAAGGAGAAAACTGAATAAAGGGGGACAGGACAGGGTAGAGGGAAATATAGTTAGTCTTTCACAACATGACTATTATGAAAGTGTTTTTCATAATGATACATAATGATGACCTATATTGAATTGCTTGCCTTCTCAAGGAGGGTGGGTGGAGAGGGAAGAAGGGAGAGAATTTGGAACTCAAAGTTCTAAAAACAAATGCTCAAAAAAAAAAGTTGCTTTTACATGCAACTGGGAAATAAGATATACAGGCAATGGGGTACAGAAATCTATCTTGCCCTACAAGAAAGTAAAGGGAAAGGTGATAAAGGTGGGGGAGTGGGTGATAGAAGGAAGGGCAGACTGGGGAAAGGGGCAATCAGAATATATGCCATCTTGGGGTGAGGGGGAGAGTAGAGATGGGGAGAAAATTTGTAACTCAAAATCTTGTAATCTTGTGGAAATGAATGTTGAAAAGTAAAAATAAATTTAAAAAAAAAAGAAAAAAATATAAGCTCATTGCAAGTAGGAATTGTTTCCTTGTTTGTACAGTACTTGTATTTCCAGTGCCTAGCACAGTGCCAGGCACATAGTAGATGCCAAATGAAGACTTGCTGATTGATTGATGGTCACCTCATTCAAGAAGCCAGGCTTTCAATTGATTTGGCTGAGTCAAAACATGTTTGGTCCACTCAAATGACATGCTTTTTAAAATCAAGATATAATTATCAAAATAGCTAAGCATAAGAAGCCACTAACTAAAATAACTAAATAATATTTAAAGAGCTACACTATTTAGGGTAGGAAATGAAGAAATAAAACTACCCTTTGTTTAGCACCTAGGTTTAGGGCTCATATCTTCCATTAATCTTTGAATACTCCAGCCTCAGCGATTGCTTCTTCCTCTGAACTCATTGGACATGGGGCATATACTTCTTTGTATGCACATATATGTATATATAACATATATGTATATGTCTATACACAAAATATTTAAAGTGTTGTAAATTTCTGGCCTTCTCTCTATTAACTGTGAAAATAGCTAAGCAACTCCCTTACTTGTTGAAAATTTATAATTCTGTTTATTTGGAATTTTTGTTCATTTCTTCAGTTAAGCATTTAAAGGGAGAAGACATAAGGAATCTGAGGCAAACTCCAAACTTTCTAAGCACAAACTCAGTTACTATGTTGTGTTCTCTCCAAGTTCTTTTGCAATATTAAACAAAGAATATTTATTGCCCATTTATTGTCAAGTTTAAAAGCAAACTCTTAGCTAATTTTAAAAAGAATTTTATGCTGAAAACTGGCACCTGCTTTTTTATCTAGCCTTAACCCAGCTTGGCCACTGGCCTGCTGTGTGACTTTGGTAGATGTGATGGGGAAGGCACGGAAATTCTCTGGGGCTTAGCTTTTATGTTTGTAAAATAAGGTCAGACTTAACAGTAGCTGCTAGGTTTCCCTCACTGGAGGTCTTCTGACAAAGCCTGGATAGATAACCACTTGTCCACTATGGTGTATGGAGGATTCCTTTTCAGGTATAGGTTGGACCAGATGGCTGAGTTTCAGCTTTGAAATTCTGTGATTTCTCTCTCTCGGCCCATATGTGAGGAACTAGAACTGGAAGTGATCTCCTGTTTGAGAATTATATCACATCTTAAAGATCACGCCTTGCTGTGAAATGAAATTTCCACTCAAGTGTAGTTCTAGCTCAAAGGAATGCTATAAATATAGTTTTCTCATTTTTAGCAAAGCACCTCAAAAAATCTCTCATGTAGTTTTTGTATTCAGGACGGAGAGATATGGACCAGACCAGGAGTGGGGAATCAGCAGCCTTGAGGCCACACATGGCCCTCTAGGTCCTCAAGTGCAGCCCTTCGACTGAATCTAAACTTCACAGAACAAATCTCCTTAATGAAAGGATTTGTTCTGTAAAATTTGGACTCAGCCAAAAGGCTGCACCCAAGGACCTAGAAGGCAAACGTAGCAAATGTAGCCTCCAGGCCTCAGGTTCCCCACTCAGTAAATAATACCACATTCAGGTAGAATTGGGACAGAATGGCTGGACCCAAAGTGCAGTACAGTCAGTAATGGCCTTTGTATCACCAGCAGTTAGAATAGTGTGCCTGGCACTGAGTGAATGCTTAATAAATTTTCATTCATTCATTTACTCATTCAATTCATTCAATCAACTTAGAAGAAAGTCTCTGTGGCATATCCCGGAGATCTGTGCTTGGTGCTATGCTATTTTAATATGTTTATCAATGCCTTGGTTAAAGAAACAAATAGCACACTTATCAAACTTGCAGTTTGAGGATGGGAAGAGTCAAAAGAGTTCTTAGACAAGATTGACTACTGGGTTGAATCTAGTGAGAAGAAATTTAATAGGAAGTTAAGTCTTTAAGGAAGTAAAACACCGCCTTGAAAGTTCACTTTTAACAAAGAGTTCTCCATGCAAACATCAAAATTATGCAACATTCCTTGAAAGATAGAACATAAAATGGTCAATCAGTTACCGAACATTTATTGAACACCCTGCCTTGTCAGATATTGTGGTAGGTGCAAATACAAAAACGAGACTGTTCTCTCTCTTACATTATTCTGAAAGGATACAATGGTCAGAGATAAGTAATTATAGACTATATATTCTATATATACACACACATATGTGTGGGTGTGTATGTGTATGTAAGTATGTAGGGAGTGTGTGTATGTGTTTAAACACACACATACACACACACACACACACAGTGCCTGTGGGGGATACAAACAAATAGGGGAAGTCAGAAAAGGCCTCTTGCTGGAGGTGATGCTTATGCCGAGCAGTGGAAGAAGCTAGGGGGACTAAGAAAAGATAGAGAATTCCAGGGATGGGGGAATATTCTATGCAAGAGCATATTAGCGGGAGATATAATTGTTGCTGTTTGTCCTTTGTTCTTGCAGAGGACCATGACATAGGGGAAGTGATGTCATGACTTGCAAGAGAATTGGAATTGAGGGAGGCAGGGCTGTGCAAAGTCACCAGCCTCGCTTTCTCCTCTGAAGCCATCTGGGTCCAGTGGCAAGATATAGATCAGGATGACTGGAGATGGCCTGGGATGCAGTAGGGGACCTTGAACTTTTCAAGCTAAGGTCTTTAACAGGTCTCAGTTTGACTGAGGTAACACCCATTAGTGATTAAGGCTTAATAAGTGATGAGGGCACAGTCTCTGGGAACCCCTTGAACCCTTGAACTCTCCTTGAATCTTCCCACTTGATCTGGTCTTCGCCTGAGGCTATAACCATTAGGCCCAAATGCCTACCTTGCCCAGTCCTCTATTGTCCAGCTGTTTCCTACCCTCAATCCTGTTTCCCATCCTTAATCCTGATCAAAATATCTATACCCTAGCCCATTATTGTCCGTCATTTCCATCACCCCAGACCACCCCTCAATCCCTCCCACAACCTTTGTGTATATAATCTCCATCTTGCCTCCATGAAGGTGGTCAGATCCAATCTAGCTCAGATTGATCTGGCCCTCTTTCCTTACAGGCGTCGCAAGGGGTGGGATCTCTTGGGGCAGGCCTATTTGGCTAACTCTTAATAAACTTTATCTTTTCCCTTGGCTGAGAAGCTTGAGTCGAATTCTTTCGGCAGGACCCGGTATGTTGGTACTTTGGGGTGTCGAGCACCCCTCACCCCAAACCCTCTTCATAAGTATTGAGGCAGAGCATGGCCTCTTTACCTAGTCAAAAATTTTAACAAACACATAAATAAAAATGACCTGAGAAGGGAAGACCCTCGGGTTTCTGGTCCAAACAGAAACAATTGCTGATTACTTTCATTCTGAGCCACTGCGCCTGAGATCTATTGTTGGCCAATCATTGAGAAGTAGAGTGATTTGGGTTTAAGACTGCTTTTTAAGGTTAAAAAAAAAAAGGTTTCAGAGATTAAAATTCACATTCCCTTTGGGCAGAGTATCCACAGGTAAGGGTGTGATACCTTATGTGGACTGAGGGAAGGGAATGAAAGAAAGAAAGGAAGGAAGGAAGGAGGGAGGGAGGGAAGGAAGGAGGGAAGGAGGGAGGGAGGGAAGGAAGGAGGGAAGGAGGGAACCTATGTTGCCCAACTGGCCAGTTCCAGTTTGGTGCCCAGTGGGCAGCTCCTTTTCTACTCATCAGGGTTATGGAGAATAGCAGATGAGTGAGGAAGAGTGAAGAAAAAATGGGCCATACTTAAATTGTGAAAGGCTTTATCTGTCAAATGGGAGGAGTTTGCATTTTATCCTCAAGGTAATTGCGAGCCATTGAAGCTCCTTTTACCTAAGAAGGAGATAATCAGACCTGCATTTTAAGAATGTAATTTGGCAATTGTGTGGAGAATGGATTAGAGAAGAGAGGGATTGAATTCAGGGGGAGCAGTTAGGAGGCTATTTCAAGAATAGAAAGAAGTGATAAAGACTTGGACTGGGGTGGGTGTTGATAGAAAAAAAAGGGATAGCTGTAAGAGCTATTAAGGAGATGGAATCAACAGGACCGGATTACTGGTTAGAAGGGAGTGAGGGGGCAGCTAGGTGGCAGTTGAGTAGAGAACCTGTCCTGGAGTCAGGAGAACCAGAATTTCAATATGGCCTCAGACACTTGACACATTTACTAGCTGTGTGACCTTGGGCAAGTCACATAACCCCACTTGCCCTGCCTTCCCCTCTCCAAAGGAAAAAAAAGAAGGGAGTGAGAGTGGGGAGATGAGGATGGCTGCATTGTAGTTATTGCAAACCTGGGCTGTTACAAGGGTGGTGGTGTTCTGCATAGAAACAGAATAGTAACGAGGAGGGCTAGATTTCAGGAGAAAGACAAGTTCTGTTTTCAATGTTGAGTTTGAGATGTGTATAGGACATCCAGGTGGAGATGCCCAGCAGGCGGTGGGAGATGAGAGACTGGAATTTAGGAAAGAGGTGAGGGCTAGATTGGGGAGTCACCTGCATAGAGATGATGGTTCAATCAATAGGAAATGATGAGGTCACCTAGAGAGACAATAGAAAGATGGCCCAGGACAGATTTCTGGGGTAGAGATGACCTTGTTCAAGGACATTTTGATCAGTAACGTTGTTGTGCAGTCACATCTGACTCTTCATGGACCTATGGACCATAGCACACCATTATTGTCTATGGGGTTTTCTTGGCAAAGACACTGGAGTGGTTTACCATTTCCTTCTCCAGTGGATTAAGGCAAACAGAGCTAAGTGACTTGCCAGGGTCACACAGTTAGTAAGTGTCTGAGGCAGATTTATACTTGGGTCTTCCCGTTTCCAGGCCTAGTGCTCTATCCACTGATCCACCCAGCCAGAAAGGCATAAAACATGGAAAAATATGCTTGCCAGGGGTGTTCATCATTGTCACGGAAGAGATTCAGCTCAGAATCCAACTCAGAGACATTTCCTATAGGTTACAAAGTTCTTTAAGTGTTCCTGTTTGTGTGTGATGTTGAGCTGGTTACATTAAATTCCGGAACACTGCAGACTCTTGGGTGAGACCTGTAATCATTCAAAAGAGTTTGGCTTAACTATCCACACAAGAAAAACCAGATGGAAGAAGAAATTAGGCGGACAACCTAAGGAGCTTGTCCATCAGTATTTATAATGCATATATAGCCTCGGAAGTTCTGAAAGTTTGTATGGAAGGAGGAAAATCAAGTTGAGAAGCATTAATAAACGTTTTGTATAATGTATAATCAGCACCCACACTGTTTGCCTTCTCAAGCAGCAGGGAGGGGGAGAATTTGGAACTCAAAATTTAAAAAAATGATTGTTAAAATTTATTTTTAAAATGCAATTGGGAAACATTTAATGAAATAAATAAAATACAAACAAGGAATGATTCAAAGAACATTAGTTATATAGTATTTTTTTAAAAGCACTTATTAAGCACCTACTATGTGCCAAGCACAATCCAACTTTTAGAGAAATCTTGGACCTCAAGGTCTCAAGAATTCAACCCTGGCACGGTCTGATTTTGCACGGTAGACCTTGGACCCCCGGTCTAAGAGGTCTACTACACGTGCGAGCTCCAGCAGCGCCAAATCGCATCTCCCACTCCGCTTGACGGTTGCACACGGACACGTGGTGGGCCGGCCGGGGGGGCGTGACTCTAAGGGCAGAGGAAGGAAGAGCGGCGCCGGGCCGTGATCCTCCAGGATCTGCCCCCACCCCGGCAGCCGTTTGGCGCCTTTTCTCCTCCGTGCCCCAGGCGCCTCTGGGCGCAGTGGGAGGGAGGGCTCTGTGCCTAGGCTTCGCTCGCGCTGCACCTCCCAGCTCCCAGGCTTTTGCCTCCCCCCCACCCCCCCCCACACCGCTGAGGGGTTTGGGAGAGAAGTGCGTACGTGATAGAGGAAGTGACGTGAAAACCGTCTGGCATAAAGGCGGTGGAGTGCTCGACTCCGGCGTTCAGCGGGCTCTGGCGGCGCGGTGGGTACCGTTCATCGGCGTGGCGGCCGCGGCATCGGCGGAGGACGTTCTGAAGTGAGTGACGTGAAGGCGAGGGCTACCTGCGCCTCCCTCTCCCCATCCCAGGGTCTCCCCTCCTGCTCTCCGGTCTGCGGGGATGAGCGTAGCCGGCTTCCCGTTCTCCTCCCCCGTTCCTGCTTTTTTCCCCAGTCCTTGTCCCGGGGCAGCCGAGGCTCGGGGGATGCAGCGAGGGGTTTTCCAGGGGGAGCCGGAGAGCTGGACCGGACCTCTCCCCCACTCCCCACCCCGTCCCCCATCCTCCAGCCCTGGGGGTTGGAGCGCGCGCGCCTCACGGAGCGCACTGCAGGTGCATGGGGGCGCCCCCGAAGCGTCCGCACGATCCTCGCCGGGCACGCGTGGGCTTGCGTGCGCTGTGCGTGGTAGTTGCTCCGAGGTGCCGGCTCTTCCCTTCACCCTTTGCCTTCCCCCCCCCACCCACACTGCCCCCGAGCTTTCTTCCATCACCCTCCTATGCCCAAGCCTCCGAGATGCGTGCTTTTCCCGACTGCTTCCCCCACACCCCGGCCCCTGATTTTAATGGCACTGAGGCCCCCGCAGTTGAATAGGAGTCGCCTTAGGCTCCGTGGCCCTTGCGTGAGAGGCGAGAACGAGGCCCCCTGCGGTCCCTTCTGGCCGGTAATGCAGCAACTCGTTTTGCCTGCTCGTTCTGGAGCACGTGGCCGCAGCTGCAGGAAGTAGCCTCGGGGAACGAGTGTCAGATTCCGCGAAGTGACCTTGAGCCCTGAGCCTTGCACTTCCCGGGGCTCGGGTGGCCGCCCGGTCCTCCTGGGAAGGAGCGAGGCTGCCGCGCGTAGTCCGGGCTGGGGGATTGCAGCCCGCGCAGGAGGACCGCGGCATGTTCGCCCGTGCGTGCGTTTTTGCTGAACTTGGCTCCTGGGTCTGATGATCTCAGGTTGTACAATTTAGGGCCCTTGGAGCCTCGGGCTGGAAAGTCCGAGTCTCCATTAAAACCACTTTAATAGTAGAGTTTGATTTCTCTGCTCATCCGTTGCCCGGGGTGGGGCCGTGAAGGGAGCTGGGCGATCCACGGGTGAGGACTCGGGGTGTCCTCGGCTCTGTGCTTTGGGAAACCTCTGTGGTCCCTCCCTGGCTATTTGGGTTAGAATTCATCTTCCATGTTTGGCCGGGAAAGAAAGGCCTGTTCATATGTGGAGAATAGGGGGCCTGGTTGGAGGTATTTGGGGTTTCAGTTTTTTTAAGTTGGAAGACCCTGGCCGGCACCTTGGAGCGTAAGTGGGGGGCGGGAGGTGCTTTTCCCACTACCGCGCACAGCTTTTATTTCTCTTACTCAGGATTTTGCCAGTGACTTTGAGCCAGGTCACCTAAGCTTGTTATTAGCCCCTTGTAAAATGGCAACCCTTTAATTACTACTGGAATTTTAAGTTTTTTGAGTAGTTTGAATTTCATGAACTAAAGGGCATCCCCAGGACAAAGTGTTTTTTTCCCTATATCAGAACCTAAGATCTTGATACTGCAGTTTCAGTCAGCTTGCAAAGTAAACATAAGCCAATGGCTGAAAATCTGTACCTTGTACCTTTTAGTTTTTTTATAGGGTGAGGAGAAAAACTTTCTTTCTTTGACAGAGCATAGTTGCTATCTCCGGATGGCCTTAGGGAAAGTGGAAAAAAAGAGGAAGCCGGCCCTTGACACCTGATACCTTTCCTTCTGGCTTTAGAGATGGGTTTGGAATACAAGATGCTGATTCGGTGATCTCTGGTAGCCCAGAAATTCGACCTCATTGACCATGAAACAAAAGTTGACATCCTTTTATCCCGGCCTGCTTCTTCTAAATTGAGAATTGTGCCTTCAGTAGTAGTGTACCGCAGAACTCCCACGCGTGTACCTGTGTAATAGAAACAGCGGGGGTTATACCCTTCATGGAGAACGTTGCCCATGACTCGCGTGGCAAAACTAGCCCGATGGGAGCAAAGCCAGAGTCATCAGCTGGGGTTGGGAAAGTTCATTTTACATAAATTGTTGTACCCCAAATAGGAGTTACTTGCTACTAACGTATCTATGCAGAACAGGGATTGTTTCATTTTTGTTTTGTTTATGCCCAGCCTCTAGCACAGAGCTGAATAAGGACTCAGTAAATTAGATTGCTTCTTGATCCATAATCTGAAATGGAATGTTGTTACATAGTAGTCTTTTTTTTCCTCATTTTTAATAATGACATCCAAACTATAAATAGAAGCTAGTTATTACTAGGTATAGGAGCCCCATCCAAGATCTCCAGCATATTTCCAAGCTGGTCTGTCAGTCTGATTTGCTAGGTTGTGACCTTCCAGTGGTAATACAAGACAGTAGTACAGTGGGGCAGATTTGGGTCACTCGAATGACCAGACTCAAAAGGTTTGATGGCTGACACTGACTTAGAAGAAGGCTCTGCCAAATGCTCCCAACTGTCCTAGACTCCAAGTTATGGAATACTTTTAATAATGACTTGGTTAGAGATAGAGCCTTAAGACATGCTTATCAAAATTTTCAAACAGACTAATATGTTGAATGACAGATCTGCAGACTGTAGTCAGTTGAAAAACTTGAGTAATAACATTGTGACTTGAAAAACAAATGTCATGATATTCTCTCTACAGTAAGAAGTTTAATAGTTGGATAGCTCTGTATTCTGCCCTGATCAGACCAGGTCTGGAATATTGTGTTTATTTCTGAGTGCTTCACTTTAGGAAGATCTAGAGTGATTCCAGAAGAGAGTAACCAAGATGGTGAAGAAGAATGAAGACCATGTCATAAGGAGCTAGGGATGTATAGCCTGGAGAAGTACAAGGAATGTAGGGGGGTGGGGTAGAGTGTGTGAGAATGTGGTAATTATGTAAAGGAATGCCATGGTACACAAAAAGGATTGGACTTAAGAACTATATAAATGTAAGTTACTAATCCTGACCGAGTATTTTGTTCTTTTTGTCCCTAGAGAACACAAGTGTAGAAATAGGGTGGGGATGGATTGCAGTCAGGTTCCTAACAGAGCTACTACCTTCATTAGCTAAGGTTTCTGTCACTACAGCTCTCCACACAAAGGCTGAGTGACCGCTGATTGGGATTCCTGTGGTTTCTGAGGTACCTTTCCATTTTTTAGTTCCAGTGATATGGCACAAACCATGAGTCTTTCCAGAGTACTTTTTACTATGACACTTGGCCAGTTTTATCAGCCAAAAGTGTTAACTTCTGTGCTGCAGAACTGAGGAAAATGGCTACGTAATTAAAGGTGTGGTGACTCTTGAGCTTCTGGCACTGGAGATTTGGTCTCTGGAGGGGATGCGATAAGTCGCTTCCCAGAAGAGTAAGAGAATATGCTTCTAGGAATTGCATTTCTTACTTCAGCTCTGGTTTTTCCATTTCCCCTTTAATGTTCTTTGGAAAATGACCTTGATGGCCTTTCTAGCGTATGGGCTCTTAGGAGTTGTGGACACTGTCTCTAATTTACTTTATAGCCAAGTGAGATATATATTTATAGTATACACTATGTATTCGCTGGTAGTTTGAGAACTACCTGAAATAACTATGGTATCAAACCATTAAACTTCAGAAGTTGTAGAATTCTTCAATTTTAAAATAAAACTTCTCAAAATACAGTTTTTAAACAGCTCATTGGTATGTCAGTCATGACCTAACATCAGATAACCATGAAGAGCCGTATATGTCAGAGCTATAATTTTAAAAATACATGATAGCTTGCCCTTAAAATTTATCCACAGTGAATTATAAATAGGCGCTATCTTGGCTGAATTTTTGTTATTCCGTCAGTCTGTAAGTATTAATTTTGGCAGGGCAGGGGGAGGTAGTATACACAATTCTTGCCTTCAGGGTGCTAGTGTCCTCTTTATCTGGAAGCCATTTAGGGCCCTTGATGAGTCCTGTCCGGCTCTTCTTGACCCCATTTGGGATTTTCTTGGCAAAACATACTAGAGTGGTTTGCCGTTTCTTTCTCCTGGTCATTTTACAGATGAAGCAGGTGGATTAAGTGACTTGCTCAGGGTCACACAGCTAGTGACTTTCTGAACTGATTTGAACTCCGGAAAATGAGTCTATCCACTGTGCCACCTAGCTGCTCTGAAGCCCTTACATCATTTTTAAAATATCCATTAACGTTTAGGTGAGATTGTCTTCATGGGGACGGAAGGGCTTCTAATTTAAAAAATATCTTGAGCAAAGATACCAGAGAGTAGCTTGGTCTTGGTCCTCTCTTGATTGCAGAAGTTTTCTGGCATTCAACTATCATCTCTGCAGATAATTCCCAGATCTACAAATTCAACCCTTATCACTCCTCTGAGCTCCAATCCTACATGCCACAGGCTTATCCCGGTCCATCGTCTTGTTCCCTAAGTCCACCCTTGCACGTGATTTCTCCTGTTTTTGTGGAATGTACCAATGCTCTTCTAAGCATGCAGGTTTGTAGCCCAGGAGTCAACCTCACTTCTTCATTCTCAATCCCCGAAATTACTAAGTCTCAATTCTTTCTCCATGTTAACATTATTATAATAACCTTGATCCAGGCCCTTGTCACCTTGACAGCGCTTATCACTGTAACCTCAGCAATAGGCTCCTTATTGATCTTCCTGCACCTGCTCTCCTCTTTCACACTGATACTTCTAAAGCATAGGTGTGGCCCGGCAGTGACCTCCCGTACTCAAACTTAAGTGTCCTCAGAATAAAATCTAAACTCCTGTTTGGCATTCGAAGTCCTTTACAATTTGCCTTTTCAGGCGGATGACACATTTCTCCTCTTGTTTGCTCTGTATCCCAGCCAAATTGGCCTACTTGATTTTACCCAAATGGAACATTCTGTCTGTCATCCCTTCTCAGCCCTACATCCCCACTTCCCTTCAAGGGTCTGTTGAAGCATCGTCTAGAGGCCTTTGCTGATTATCCCAGTAGAGTATGTTCGGAGTGACTTCCCACCTTCATCTGTGTTTTACAGTTTTAAGTTGTTTTAAGTTGGTTTTATCCTACATTTGCTTACCTGTATTCTCTAGTAAGCTTCTTAAAGACAGACTTGTCTCACTTTTGTTCTTGTATCTCCAGTATATAGTAGGATGCTTCATAAATACTGCTTTGATTGGTTTGATGGCACAAAGTATGTTCTTGGTAAAATCAGTATCCCATCTCACGTATTGATATAGCACAGGTTGGCATAGGAAATTAAATGGGAATTTTTGGAAAGTTTTGTGGAAGCTGCAGGTGACACAGAAGTTTAGAAACTGAGAAATGGATAAAATATGTACAGTATAGCCAATATGACCAAAACACCCCATAAAAGAAAAAAAGATCAGACTCATCTGGTACAAAGAGTGGGCCAAAATTTTATGTGGATTTTCCAGATCTTTGGGGTGCCACATCCCTAACCCCTGTGATGTGGAAGGGATAGCTATATAAGAGATTATAGAAGGGAAGGTTGCATTGCAAGGTAGAATTGTACCAGGTTGCCTAGCATTCAAAGCCCTTGAGTTTGAACTTGGTAGGCAGTGGGGGAGCCATTGTAGGATTTTTGAGAAGTTGAGTGACCAAGGTAGATTTTTATCCTTTTAATATATCTTAGAGCAAATGAGGCATTGTTGGGGAAGATCTCATGGAACAAAGCAATAGGATCCTAAGCATTCCTGATTAAGCTTCTCTCCTAAATAGTGATGGCTGACTGTCCTTGTTTCATGACTCATCTTACTTTGCTTGTTTAAAGAAAAGTGGCACATTGTCTTCACATTGAACGGTATAATGGTGTAAGAAACAAAGATGAAGGAAAAAATAAATGCATAGAATATCCTTAATCATGTTCATGATTTTATTTAAATAGGTGCTAAGATCTGGCATAGGAACTAAGATAATTGAACCATAGGCTATTAGTAGTCATCACCTTAATTATGTAACTTAATAACTCCTCTTATTCTACCTTATTAGGTTATTGGAGCAGTTGGTATAGAAGTTCAGTTATGATGGACCATGCCAGATCAGCAATCTCCAACTTGGTAAGATTTATGTTACACATGTTCTTTGTGAGTCTTAAAAAGCGTGAAATACATAAACTCATGGCTTTTTAAGCTCTTCAAGATTTGGCCACAGTCTAATCTTTCTGGGTTCATTTCGCTGTACATGATTGTCCATTACAGTAGTCCACAGACCAGCCACGCCAGTGTTTTCTCTGGTCCCCATTGCAGTATTCAGCTCGTGCTGTGACTTTGAACCGGCCTCTCATGCCTCAAATAATGTCCTTATTTCCACCTATTGAGTTACCTCCTTCCAAGACACAGCTCAGACACTTCCTTCTGTAGGAAGCCTTTTCTCGTCTCTCCTCACCACCTGGTCTTTATTCTTTTATACTTAGTATTTACATGGTATCTCCCTTGATAGAATGTTTGCTTCTTGTAGGAACTAATTTTGTCTTGGTATCCCCAGGGCCAATAGAGCACAGTGCCTGACCCATTAGTAAATGCTTCTTAATAAGCATGGCTATGACCGTAGTGATAAAACTAGGAAGAATATCAAATGTTACCACAACCGCTTCAAGCAAATTTTTTTCTAAGTTGTGATGAAACTTTGGGTTCTGAGGCCCAACTCCTCCTTCAAAAGGTGATTATTCTAGAATAGGTTTAATCAGAGCACTTTGCTGTAAAAGCCTTGAATGTAAGACATAATGTCTAAAAGAAAAACACCTTCAGCTCATGTTTCAGCAAAGGAACTCGTAACAAGGGGTAGGAGATGTACAGATGAAAGTCTATAAAGGACAGGACTGGTATAACTAGAATAATGAGAGAGGAGCCAGTTGGAGACATGTTTTAGGTATGTGTAGGTAGGAGAGAAATTGAATTGAGCCTAAATAAAAGTATTCTTGAATTCACGTGCTTTCCCCTTTCTGATGTGACTCCTAATTCCTTTTCATCCTCTTTTTATCTGTTTCTCTTTAAACCTTAGTTTAGTGGAGAACCACTTTCATATACACGCTTTAGTTTGGCCCGGCAAATGGATGGTGACAGCAGTCACGTGGAAATGAAACTGGCTGCAGAAGATGAAGACAGTGGTGAAAGCACCATAGAGAATAATCGTCCCCATGTCGTCAAAAAAAAAACCGTTGGTGGAAACATCTGCTTTGGGCTTATTGCCATTACGATCTTTTTCTTGATTGGTAAGGAGAAGGACCCTTAGAAGGCATCAAATCATCCATCATTCATCCTTTTTTGTGCCAACCTTCTGCTTTGTGAAGCTAACTCTGGAGTAGGTTTCACTGAGACGGTAGTGTTATAGAAAATATAAGACCAGGAATTGTGTCCTGGCTCCATGTATGGCATTGGTAGGTGAAAAGCAGTTTATCTGTATAAAATGTTATCCTAGGTAAATGTGATCTGTTCCACTACTAAAGTTGAATCAAAGATCAGTCAGTGGTATTTAAATTATAAGACCAGTGAGACCTTTTGGTAAGTTTTTGTTTTGTTTTTATTTTTGGTTTGGCTTTGGGCTTGTCACCATTTTAAGTAAATGTTAAAAGCAATAACTTAGGCGGTATTTAGTTTTTTAAAAATATCAATTACACATTTGTCTGTTAACTCATTTTTAAACTGAGGATTAGATGACCCACAATCCCTCGTAGCTGTGACATTTTATGAATAGGGTTATATGACTAGGGGAAGATTTTAGTAGTGTTGGAACTATGCCTCAGAGAGCAACTCTTGTTCATCCTTAGGATTTATGGTCGGCTACTTGGGTTATTGTAAACAGCTAGAAAACAATGTTAAATGTTCGAATGGTTCCAGTGGAGGAACAGAGCAAACTCAGGAAGATGAAAAGGATGATTCCCCAGGAGACCTTCCATTCCTGGAACCTCAACCTGCATTATCTTGGAATGACCTGAAAAGAATGGTGTCAGAGAGACTGAATGCTGGAACTCTTGATGACACAGTCAGGTAAGAACTTGGCAATATTGAGTTCTGGTTTAAGATCTAAGTTGGGTCTGTTTCTTATCTTGTACGAGACCCATTAAAATAAACGGATAGGATCATTTTCAGGTATGAAGTGCCTTCTACAGTAAAACTTTATAAGTTGCATTCCCTGCGTCTAGCATAATCCTTTGCACATTGTAGATGCCAAGTTGAATTAATAAAATTAAGAATTAAGGTGCATTCTAATGGAGATTAGCACTTATATTTTGCTTGCTATTTTGGTTAAGCATTGTGAAGTATGAAAAAGTACTGTGGGGATTCAGAATAATGCTTTTTATTTCCCAGAGAGAGCTTTGTTTAGGCAGAATTCGATCTTAGGTGGACAGAGATTTCCCCAGGTAGAAATGGAAAGCTAAACAAGGCAGGAGGATAGGAAAATAGCAGGCATATTTAGGGGAACTGTGAGTAGTTCTGGGGAGTAGTGGGAGACTTAAAAGTAGAGAGCCTTGACTACCAGGCTAAAAAGTTATGTATTTATAGGTTTTATTGGTAGGTAGTAAGGAAGCCTTAAAGACTTGGGAAGGTGAGTGACATCATCAGAGCTGAAGTGTTTTTTAGATAATAGAGCTATTGATAATATAGCAATAGTACAGTGAGATAGAGAATAACTTCCTGAACTAGGCAGAGAAAGAAAGAATTGGTGAGAAAAGACCTGACAGGGTGGTGGTCATTTATCAAAAATAAGGATGTAAGAGGGACAGACCTGCGTAGGAATGAGTCTGCAGTTTAGACATTGAAATCCTAATGAAATGCTCCATGTAGGCATTTATCCGTAGTTGGAAATGTGTGACTAGAGTGGAAGAAAGTGTTCAGACCAGCAGTATATTGGGGTGACCCACATAGAAGGGATGACTGTAGCAAGGAAAGCCAAAGGGCCATCTTAAAATGCCTGTGCTCTCAGGGCCTGGGGAAATCTCACATTGAAAGGCCCTAGAAACAATACCATTTCACAGAAGCTAAGGACAGACTTTCAAATCTTAAACATTTAGGATAAAAACCTGAGGCATTGGGCTTGATTAGAATGGTAGGGACAAAAACCAGGTTGCAAGTATTAATGCTGTACCTAGTATGGTATGTGGGCTAGTCAATGTCCTATGTGAGGAGCAGGAAAAGCAAGTTGGAGAGAACGTAAAGGATGGAGGTTTAAGGGCCTTCACTGTCACCCCACCACCACCTCCTGGTCCTATGGTATAGTTATACTGAGGGAGGGGGGAGATGGGGCTACAACAATGTTGCTAGCAGCTACTATGGCTGTGTAAGACCAACTACAAGAGCTCATAGAAGGGCCGCCAACACAGCTTCTTTGATCTGCTTTTCGAAGGAAAGCAACTTTAAGGGGTTAACAATCTTACTTTAAATAAACATGTATCATTCACTTAGTTCGGGGGGGAAAGGCAGCACCCTGAACTTCAGGGCAAATACAAATTACAAACAGACCAGACGTCGTCTGATCAAATCACTATAGTTACCAGAGAAGCTCCAACATCTGGGTTTTAAAGCTTCAGGGGGGCTATTTCAACGGCTTGCCCAGAGTCTTGTCTCCCACACTCTTTCAATGAGTGTACCCCCAAAAGTGAAATGCTAACCTTCCAGTACATACACCTGTTCAGGGCCCTGAGGGCTTGAGGTTCACCATCCAGGTTGTGGGAAAGTTAATCATTAATACTATATCATATACTTTGTTTCCAACCAATGACTCCAAGACGTTAAAAAGTCCCACTTTACCTGCCGCATTCAAACAAAGGCTAGACTCGTCAAAGGTGCTTGACAGTCTTAGCATCCCAAAAGAAAACAGCAAAAAGTCCTGCCCTGATTACCATTACACGCGGACATGAATTGGGAGGTTGTTGTAGTAGTTTAGGGGGGAAGTGGTGAGGTCTGGAACCAAGGTGGTGGCTGTGGATGTGGAAATACAGAAATGGCAAGGTTTGGCAGGCAACTGGTTGGATATTGTGAGATATGACAGCAGAGAGGCAAATATAACACCAGGGTCATAAGCCTGGGAATTTGGAAGAATGGTGACCTATGACAGGGGTCTTAGGAACTTTTTGGACTTGTTTGGCCTTTGTTTTGAAATGTCCAATGGATGGCTAATGGTGTAGGATTACAGACCTTGGGAGCCTGTGGACTGGATAGATACAAAGAGATGATGTGAGCCATGGGAGAAAAGCTGAGCCTTGGGGACAGTTAAGTAGCATGTAAATAAGAACACAAAAGAAACTGAAAAAGAGCTGCCAGGCAGAGAAGAAACAGGAAAGAACCCAGAAAAGGAAGTGGAGAATGTCCAATGTCCAGCACAGCACCTCGGCCTAGGGGAACCAAGGACCATCGGGAACATTTATCAGTAACTCTGGAGAGAGCATTTTCAGTTGAATGATTGTTGGAAGCTAGATTTCAAAGGTGTAGGGAGTCAGGAGAGGAAAGAGAGGCAAAGTCTTTTTCTAGGAGTTTGGCTGAGAAAGTGAGTTATAATTGAGGTGGAAGTAGGGTCTGGAGAAGGAAAGGCTATGTTTTTGATGGGCTCAGTTAAGGAAGCGGTAGGTAGGGAGAAGATAAGGTGAAAGAGCATGATTGAGGGGGGCAGTCTGCTGGAGAAGAGTCTGCTGGGTTCAAGGGTTTTGAGATGAGGAAATTCTGGGCAAATGGCCTGTTTTCTCCGTAAAACTAAGAAGTGAGGTCCCCAGCTGAGAAGATGGGAACATGGAAGGCTTGAAGGGATGGTTTAGATAATTTTTGTGAGCAGTGAAAGAGAATTCCTTAGAGAGAACAGAATAAAAAGATAAGTGTATCTAGTAAGCACTCTTGTGTGATTTCCAACAGCTCTGAAGAAAAGATCAAATAAAGAAAAGTTCTACAGTCGACAAAAGTGCTATACAAATGATCCGGTAGAACACCCTGTGGGCAGCTAGGTGATGCAGTGGATAGACCTCCAGGCCTTCAAGTCAGGAAGAATGGAGTTCAAATCCAGCCTCAGACACTTATTAGCTATGTGACCCTGGGCAAGTCACTTAATCATTCTTTGCCTCAGTTCCTCATTTGTAAAATGGGGGCATAGTGGAGAAGGAAATGGCAAACCACACCAGTATCTGTCAAGAAAGCCTCATGGGATGGGGGGGAAGGTCACAACTGACACAACTGAAAATGGAGACTGAATTCCCTTTAGACCATTAGAACTCCCAAATATAAAGTCCAGATTCATGTTCAATTTTCTAGGCTCTACAGGTTATCAGTCAAACTTCTATCACTGTTTATTTACTGTATACACATACTCATCCATTTATTCATCTATTTGCTTACCCACCCACACCTGCCCCTGTTCTTCAATGTCCTACAAGGCCAAACTGCTAAATGTACATTCTCTTAAATTACTGTTGCATGTTGAGGCAGTCTGTACACCCCATTTGACGTGTTATACATGTCATACAAAGCACATCTCTTAAGTCATTCTGTGAAAGAAAACAGACCAAAAACCCCAAAGAACAATAAAGAAAAACTATTTTTCATCTGCATTCAGGCTGTACCAGTTCTCTCTGGAGATGGACAGCACCATTCATAAGTCCTACAGAATTGTCTTGGGATCATTGTATTGCTGAGAATCGCTAAGTTATTCGTATAGGTCATCACACCGTACTAGTTTATGTCATATAAGTATATTCAGCTAGTTTAGGGTTTAAGTTGTTCATGTCTACAGGGCTAAGTACCTATCAGGAATCTTGGTAGATCATGGCAGGCAATTAAATACTTGTTTAAGAAAAGTTCCATCATTTCACTACTCCAGGAGCCTCAAACCATTATGCAAAATAGATATTACAATTGAAGATTTTCTTTATAGTTTTAAGTTACACCTCTAGTTTAAAGTAAGATTGAATTATAAAGGCTTAATGCATAAGCTAATTAGTGTAAACTACAATACTTAATACAGGAATACAAATAGAGAAAATGAGAGCCTTTGTCTAGGAACTCAGAGTCTAACTTGAAGAAACAAAACGAAGGATGCTTAAGGTGAACTAGCAGGTCAGGTAAAAATGGGCAGGAATCTGGAGGCCCAGCAGCCTCAAAGACAGGTAAGATCCAGAGGACTTTAGTGACAAGGTGATGGTAAGGCCTGGGGATCCTCTAGCTGACTGGGAGGCAAGCATGTCAGTGTGTCAGCTATGGAATCTGGGGGGCCCTGGAAGAGGAGTCTAGATGCAGAGGAATTGAAGAGGGTGTTAAAGAAGACATTCTGGACATTATAAGGAGATGACAGTTGGCAAATTGGCTACTCTTGTTAGTAGAATAGCAAGCACATTTTGTCTAGCTAATAAGGAATTATATTACAACTAAAACTAGGTAGTTTTAGAAATCTGTAACTTGACTTTTGGGGATTGACAGTAGAAGATGATCTAAAACTGATCCGGAGCTCTGAATATTCCATCTACTCTGAATTTCTCCACCTGCTCCTATTTTAAAAGAGATGAGAATGTAATTAGTAATTAGGCTAATACAACCTTAAAAAAATATGGAGAGGTAATGACTGAACAAGGTGACTCTGCCTGTGGAAAAAAAGGCAGTTCCAGTGGGGTGGTGAAGGTTGAGGCAAGTGACACTGTGGAATAAGTGTTGTGTGAACCCATTTTCAAGAACTTGAGTTAGTCTCAGATGATTTAAATTTGCTTCATTTTTCTTCCAAAACTAAGTTGAATTTTGAATGGCCTTTCTTTCTAGCATGCTGAATAAGAAGTACCCTTCTCATGAGGCTGGCTCAAAAGAGGATGAGATGCTTGGATATTTTATTTATCAGCAGTGGAAGGACTTACAAATGAACAAAGTCTGGAAAGATAAACACTATGTTAAATTACAAGTCAAAGGCAGGTATGTTGACAGCAGTGGGGATTTTACAAAGCAGCTGCTTTAAAATGTGAAATCTTTTATCTTAAGTAACACTAACTCATACTAATAAGCCAAAATTCAATTGTAGATCATGTCAGATATTGTTATATAATCAAAACATTAATTATTTTAAAGCAACTTTATTCTTCAATGTTTTGATACAAAACTTTTTTTTTAGTGGTCCCCAGAACTCAATCACCATAGTGGATGAGAGTGGAGATAACAGTGACACTCAGCCTGTAGATGGTTATGTGGCATACAGTGACAATTCAACAGCAAATGTAAGTGAGTCATGAGGCAGAAAAGTATTCTGACCCTATTTTGTGTTGGCTTTGGTTTTGACTGTAAGAGAGCTTTTACTTTGGAAGTCTGGCAAGCCTGGCTGTCACTAGATTCATACCTCAATGTTTCCTCCTAATAACTCAGCACTTACATAAAAAAAACAATTTGTGGACAATTTGTGCTAGCTTCTTAAGGCTATATATAATGAAATGCTAGAAAGTTCTAGAATAAATAACCTAAACTTGATGGGCATGGATGTTGCACTTTTGGTGGCTCATTTCTTTCTCCTTAGTTATTCAGAAAGTAGATTTTTCACAGCACTGGTCATGGTCTGCAATAACAGAATAACCTGCTCCAAGTGGTTCCCTAGATCTTTTAATGTAAAGATGTTTGCCAGTGACTTCAAACTAATATTTCTTTAAGTTTAAACTTTCAGAAAATCTACAATTTAGTCAGATAAACTATTACTATAAAATATGCCTACGTGCTTCTTTTTAAGCATATAGATCCAGTTATACAATATTGCTGTATTCAGAGTATTGCTGTCACTCACTATTCATGATATGTGTGTTTGAGTAAATACTTTCCTTTCCCCTTTCGCACTATCACAGTAGCCTTTGACTACCAGTACAATAAAGAATTAGTTATCCTACTAAAATGGTGACTTGAAACAATTGTTTTCCTTCTAGGGTACACTAGTTTATGCTAATTATGGCTTCAGAGATGACTTCGAGAAATTGAAGTCAAGAAATATTGCCATAGATGGATCTGTGGTTTTACTTAGAGCTGGGAAGCTTTCTTTTGCGGAGAAGGTGAGTAGGTTATTAGCTAGGATAATACCAGGGTGGGAAGAACTGTTAGCAAAACAAAGAATTCTGAAGAAGTTGGAGTCCCTGCAGCCTTACATTTATTTCCTTTTTCCTTTTTGTCGATTTCTAGAACTACAATAATTTTTCATACTGGTTGGTGTTTCTTTGCTTTATTCTTGAACTGGGGCTTTGTGCCAACTCTAGGCTCAACCTTGCTATTCTTTTTGGGAGAGGTGGTTGTCCCTGGTTGGTCTTGCCCTGGATCCCCTGAGTTTCTGTGTTGCCTTTCACACCTAGAGGGACCCCCTAGATCATTGAGATTCAGAGTGCTGAATCTTCAGGGCCCTCACGGGAATTTTAAGCCAGATTTAAGAGACAAGCCCCTAGCTGGTCTTCATCTGATTATTGGCCTGCCTCTCCTTGCTTCCTGGCACTGCTAAGCTCTCCACCTTGGAGCTGTCTCAAGGGAGCCTTCTGCTGTGGTTGCCTCTGGACATAGGGCCTATCAGATTACATGTGTCCTTGGGTGGTCTCTGGCTGCCCTTAGAGGCTGCTTGTACTCGCTGGCTTTGCTTTTTCCCTTTTTCCTATTGTCCTTCGTGTCTGGCTTACTTCTTAAGCAGTTCTGTGGTGTCACTGTAGTTTCTCATTCTATTTTTAAAATTTATATAAAAAATTCTAGGCTTAAAATTCCAAATTTCTTGAGGGTAGGGACTGTCTTTTGCCGCTTTGTATCCCTAGCCCTTTTTTCTTAGACACATCTAGGAATGGGGTTCTTACCACTTTTAACAATTCTTTATATTGAGCTGAATTTCTGCCTTCTGCTTTTGCTGGTGCCAGTTCTGTCCGATTCAGGAAATCATAATCATTTTAGTTGGAAGTCTAAATCCTATATCATTGTAGAAACATAAAACTAAACATTTTAATCCCGTAAAATTCAGCCCCATTTAGACTAATGTGCCAAAACTTAAATATTATAATTTCTCTCCAGGTTGCAAATGCCCAAGAGTATAAAGCAGTTGGTGTCTTGATATACCTTGCCCGTTCTGACTTTGATATCGTTGAGGCAGATATTGTACCTTTTGGACATGTAAGTTTTTTTTTCTCTCCCTGTCTGGATGAATATGTTCCAGAAATTGTTGGATTTGGTCTATATCAAAGGAAAGGAGCAGTGTATATGGCATCTTTCTGAAATAGTTAGTCTTTATAGATCAGAAGATGAGATGAATTTTGAGAGATCTAGCTCTGATTTTTGTGAATTAGTTGATAATTCTGTAAAATAGGTTTTCTTAGTGTCATCTTGGCAGCTTTGTGATTTTTACAAAGTTGTCCATAAACCTCTGAAAAGATCAGGCATATTCTATCCGTCATGTGTACTAATCAAGGATTCCTGATTTCCCAAATCCTTCAAGTTCCTAGATATTGCTAAGTCATTTGTCTGTCATCTAGGACTGGGGTCTAATTAGATATGCCTGATCATAGAGTACAGATAAAAACTAGTCCATTAACTCTTGAAATAATAGTGTATCTTGTTTTAACAGGCCCATCTAGGAACAGGTGATCCCTTTACACCTGGATTCCCTTCCTTCAATCACACTCAGTTCCCACCATCACAGTCATCAGGATTACCTAATATTCCTGTCCAAACAATTTCCAGAGCTCTTGCATCGAAACTCTTCAGGTAAGAAGTTGTCTTTGTGTAAGGTATAGTTTTGGAGACTTGGGATTGACTCCCAAGAGAGTCAATGTATGTAGTGTAAATGTATGTAGATTTGGGGAACAGGAAAACTAAGGGTTTTGATGAAAGATGGGCTTGGTCTACTTCAAAATGGCTTTTGTTAAGCCATTCAGTCTTGTAGTAAGTGGAAAGAGTGTTGGGTTGGAAACCAGCTCTACTATTTACTACCCTGGGAAGATCTTTTTCTCATTTGTGAAATCTCAGGACAACTTCTAAGGTCCTTTTGGCTCTAAATCCATGATATTTCTGTTTCAGGGTGAAGCTTATACTTAAATAAAAGCCGAATGTCTTTTTGTGACCGGTTGTCAGGCCAGATCTTTACCCTCTATAGGCTTTTTAAACGACTAAATGTAGAATTTTTCTTTTTTATGCCTGTTAAATTCTATCATCTATTGTTCTGGGTCTCTTTCCTAACTTTGTCTATACTATATTCAAGAATTTCTTTGTTAGGCAAATAGTGAGGCAAAGACAATAGTGAAAAAGCATGTATGTAGATAAGTAAGTAAGAGTTTGAAGAGGGAAGAGAGCAGTGCCAAGAAGTGGCTCTTGTTCTCTAAGGTCTGACATTGTTATCAAACACTATGACTGATGGTTATTTGGCAGAAAGGAGGGGCTAGCAGTTCATCTTTATGCTTCCATTTCAGTGAAATGCATGGAGAGGCCTGTCCTGAAGCCTGGACTGGAGATCGTGACTGTAAAATAAGCTCAAACGTGAATGTGAGACTGACTGTCAACAATGTACTAGAAGAAAGAAAACTTCTCAACATTTTTGGCGTTGTCAAAGGCATTGATGAACCAGGTAAGACTTTCTTTGGTGTTTTCTCCTTATAAATATATTTATATTATTAGTTTTCCCTGATGAACTTCTGGCCTGTGTAGGCCGCTGCTGGCAGTTTCCATGTTGGCTCCTACAGCTTGAGTTTATGATTTTTAATAGGGAGAATTCAGTAACATTCTAGGGAGCTTGGATATGTTGAGTTTAAACATTGAATTCCAATTCATTATTTGACATCATGGTTTCCAGTGTGTAGGAGCTAGAGAGAGAGCTGCTTCTGAACCTGTTAGTAAATTAGCAAGTGAAAAGAAATACTAACAGGTAGGTACCTATATGCTTCCTGCTATACGGATGGTAGACATTAAAATACTTAGCCTTTGACTGCTTGCCAAGTCTTGACTTTTATAGACTAAAGTTACTTGAGCTGGTGGTCCACAAGAGGTATGTCTTGTCCATATATTTGGGGCTGTGTTAGGGAGGAGCCTACTCTTTACCTGAGTCATAATATCATAAGTGTAGGACTACAAGGCCAGCACCCCAATTTGCTCTCTTTTCTCCTAAAGTATGTACTCCCAACTTGTGATGAAAAGCAGAGTGGTACTTTACAGGTCTCTCCCCAAAAGCCTCTTTTGTTTTCAAGATCTTTCACTTCTTCACAGATTGAAACTTCTGTTCAACCCATACAAACGGTATGACAACTGAATTAGACATAAATTCAATATGATCTTTCTATTTGCAGATCGCTATATTGTGGTAGGGGCTCAGAGGGATGCGTGGGGCCCTGGAGCTGCCAAATCTCTTGTTGGGACCTCTCTTCTATTGGAGATTGCTCGTGCATATTCTGACTTGGTGTCTAAAGGTAAAATTACTTCAGGACTAACTGTGACTTTGAATTATAGTTGTGCATTTTAATTATAACATGGAACTCAGCATTCCAAGAACTATGGAATGTTTGGCTGAATCTTGGCTAGTATCCCATCTTCCTTTTTGAAATTGGAAACTCTTAGGAAATCTGTTTCTGTAGATGGAACTATGAGGATTTCTAGTGAATTTTCTTTTTCAGTGCTTTTGTTGATCAACTAGCTATGGAGGAACTTGTGTTTAATGTTCAGCCAGTAAGCATTATGTTAGTGGTACAGTTCCTCTAAAGGAGACAGCATGCAAACTACATACATTAAAGATAAATACAGTGTAGATGGGAGATCTCAGAGATCCCTCAGAGATCAGATCTCTGAGATCTCTCAGAGAAGGGAAAGGCCTCTTGTAGATTATCTACAAGATTATCTTTCTCACTTGAAAGAGAAAATTGGGAGGATATAAGGCCAGATTACGAAAGGCATTTTAGGCCAAATAAAAGAAAAGGTTAGAGAAGCCACTGTGTTTGAGTACAGGGGTGTGCATGTAGCATGGCCTGACTTGTGTTTGAGTGAGATCACTTGGGCTATACCAGAAAGCTGTTACAGTAGTTCAGGTATGATGTAGGCCTGTACCAGTGAGTTAAGTGGAGTTAAGACGACATATTCAAGAGATTGTGAAGATAGAATCTTTGTCCAGGATGACACTGGAGTTGGGAACTTGGCTGACCTGGAGGTGACGTTTTTATCGATAATCAGAAAACGGGAGGAAAGATAATGTTTTAGACAGTCTGAGTTTGGGATTTCCAGTTCATCCATTTCCCAGGACTTCCAGTTCAACATGTCTAAAAGGCAGTTGGTGGTATGAGAGTAGAGGTGAGGAGAGTGGTCAGTGCTTCAGCCACATTGAAATGGTAATTCAATCCACTGAAATTATCTGTATAAACAATATATGTGTAAAGGGAGAAGAGAAGAAGCCCAGGGCATAGTCATGGGGTGAGGTGACCTGGAGGAAGAACCAGCAAAGACACAGTAGTCAGGAGACTCAAGTATACTGGAGAAGAGGATGAGCAACGGCACCAAAGTCTTGACCAAAGAGGTCATGAGAGTTGGCAATTCAGAGATTATTGCCAGGTTCAATGGAATGAGGCATATCTCCTTGGTACCAATCTAATGTTTAGATTTGGAAGCTAGGCTACAGAGGGATTAGAAGAGTGAGAAAGGAAGGAGATGCAACAGTTATAGAGAGCTTTGCTTTCTCAAGGAGTTTAGCCATCAGTAGCTAGCAGGGGTGGATGGATCAAATGAGAGTTAGATGGGGCAGACTGGGCATGCTTGTAGAAGAAACAACCAGTAGAGGAGGGAATGGAAGAAAGATATGCAGTCCTGCTGGAGATGGGATCAAAAGTGTGTGTAGAAGATTTGTTTTTGGTAAAAGAGGAGCAGGAGAAGGTAGAGATAATGCAGGAAGATAACTGCCTGATTTCAGATGAGAAGAGGGTGCTCTTGGCAAAATGGCCTCAAATTTTTTTCTTGGTGAAGTAGAAGGTGTGAGATTCTTAGCTGAGCCGTGAAAGTGCTTGCTATTGACTGGCTGATAACTGGCTATGGAGGAAGTTATTTTTTAGCTGCCTATTTAGAGGGTGAAAAAAAATGGTTAAAAGGTTCGGTGAGCCTTTTGGTCATAGAACGGATAAGGATAGGGTCATGGCAAAATGATTTTTATTCGGCGTAGGACATTCAGGTACATTAGCAGAAGCTTCTGTCTTCAGTTAAGACCTACCCCTAGAATTTGTTTAAGCACTGGAGTTTCACCACAGGGAGCTAAGGGACCTTCCGTTCCCTCTCTCTAATAGCCTGTCCACCAAGACTACCTTAATAGCCAGAAACTGGACCTTCCCACCAGGTGCTTGACCCAGCTGGTATCTCTGGCCCCATTTCATTCTGGTCCTTGGACTCACTTGAGTGCCATCTGCCTTTACGTTTCTTTCCAAGATCCTTGACAATGACAGAACCAGTACCCCAAGTATCTGCAAAGAACCGAAACCTCTTATGTGTACAGTCTCTCTAATGAGCTCCTCAAGGGCAAGGAGAGTCTCGCTTTCAGTTGAACTACCTGCTAGCATGACACCTAGAGTTCATTATCTAATTGGACAGTGGTATTACTGGCAGACTTTACTTGCCTGGTTTACAGCGTCTTAATTTACACCCTCACTCTAAAGTTTTTTAAACTAAATTTTTAAGGAAAAGTGAAACTTAGGAATACCCTTTTCTCAGGCAATCAGATTAAAATTTGTTGAAATGACTAATCTTGTTCTTGAAGAAAAGATAACATACTTCTTGGTAGAGGATTCTGGGTATTTGTACGCTGTCCAGCTTGGTCAGTTTTGCTTAATGGCTCTCTCCTATATACCCCTCCTAAAGTATAGAATTCATTGGAGGGAGGCAGTCTGTTAGGGAACAACTAAGGTCTAATACAAAAAGAATCAACAAAACTTAAATTTTATTTTGTCTTAAGGTGGGTATAAACCCAGAAGAAGCGTTGTCTTTGCCAGCTGGAGTGGTGGAGAATTTGGATCTATTGGTGCCACAGAATGGCTAGAGGTATGCTGTTTTTACTGAATTTTCCAATCAAGAGTTCTTAATTAAATGGTACTGGTTAACATGGACATGGTAATGATATTTAACAGAAATACCAACTTTTGAGTCACAATATTTTGCTTGTATTCTCTCCTTGTTTAGGGTTACCTTTCCACATTGCATCTAAAGGCTGTCACTTACATCAATCTGGACGCTGCTGTTGTTGGTAAGCTTATGTTCTGCAGATTTCCAGGGGTTGCAGTATGAAGCTGACCTCGGAAGCTTTATGTATAGAAATGGCACCAACAGCTCTAAATTGTCCATTTTCACATTTTCTCTAACTTTGAGTAGCATTTAAGCCTAGAGCTGTCGCCTTAAGGGTTTTGCTGAGCAACAGGGAAATTAACATTTGATCACTAAATTGCTCAAGTTATTATTCCGTATAAAACAAATATTCTTGGGCTTCTGGCTTATGTTCTGTTACGTTGTACTATATATACTTGCTAAGGAAAAGATGTTCCTTTGACTTCTGAAAGTGTTCAATACGGTTTCTCATAGGTCAGAGTTTTAGCATAGTCTTTAATAAAACTGATGAAAACCACTACTGAACACTTTTTTTTCCTGTTCTGTCATTTTTTTCCTGTTTTTCTAAATGACTTATTAGGTTTTTTGAGTTAGGTTATGAGGCTTTTTAAAAATCACATTAAAATTGAATCTAGAACACCATCAAAATTAGTATGTCAAAAGTTACTGTGAAAGATAAGTATTGCTGACTGACTCTACAGGTTCAAGTAACTTCAGAGTCTCTGCCAGTCCATTGTTGTACACGCTCATCGAGAGAATCATGAAAGAGGTGAGTCCTGCAGTTGGTTGAATTGGTTTTTATAGTGTGTTAATTGGGATATTTAGGGACTGATTTTATCAATACAGGGAACTACCAGGTGAGGAATTTCCATCTGTCAGTGTAATGCCTGTCTTGGCAATGAATACTTCCAGCAGTTGCCTAGAGCACCGTGAGGTGGTGACTTTACCCAAATTTAGCCATAATGCACGTAATAGTAAACTGCATTCCTGTATCATCTGCATTTACAAATAGGACTAACTTTTCACTTAAGATTCCCTTACCTGCTAATCAGTGAATGTGGGAATCCCCACCATATACTGCGTACTGTAGGGCTCATCAGATCGTGTCTGGTTGACCAACATTTATTTGAAAAAAAAACGAGTACTGAACAAGTTAGACAAGGGCCTTTATGGGTTGGCTTAGTTCAGGGTTTCACAAAAGTGGAGAAGTAAGACTAGCATTAGTGGTAGGAGGTTCCAATGCAAAAAAAAAAGCATGCAGATAAGAAATGAACATATGTAGAGGAACTAATTCAGATGAAACAAAGTACACGCTAGAATAGCCAAATAACCATACCAGCTAGATTGTATGGTTACATTGTTTAGAACTCTAGTTCCTTTGCCCAGTTAAAAAGTAAGGAACCACTGTGGGCTGTGAAGTGAAATGCCATACTAGATTTCCTGGAATAGATTGGAGAATAACAAATATAAATAAGGTTATATTTTAGGATTGAATAAATACATGGTGTTGACACCATGGTTTAGTGTGCAAGATTCCATTAATTGCAAAATGAACTAAGCTTATCAAGAGGTGGGTGGGGTGCTACTAGCATAACTTTGGTCCAAGCAAGTTTTTCATGTTGGTCTCTTTGTGTCCAGGGGAGTAAATAACTCTTGTTGTAAAGAGATCAGTAATTCCTTGGAAAAGAAACAACTTGTGGGCATAACTAGAATTAAAATTTTTTACATTAATAAATAAGTGGACCTTGTTAAAAGGGTATTACTGAAATGAAAAATTGAATAATTTACATCTTTTTATACTCTTCAGTCTTGGTTAAAAATCTTCTAAGCCTTGATTAAAAGATGTTTCTAAAATTAACTGAATTTTGCCCCAGCTCGGGCAGCTTTCAATTGAAGTTGATGCCAGTTTAGTTTTTCTTCTTTTACGCAGGTAAACCATCCAGTTACAGGACGGCCTCTCTTCAGAGACACTAACTGGATCAGTGAGGTGTAAGTTTGCTACTTGAGTGAAGAAACAGTGGCCCACCGGCCTAATCGTATCAGCTGAAGGCTCTATACTTAGCTCTGTATTAAAATATTGTGGTTGAAAAACACCTTTTTTAAAAATGGGCTACTTCAGTATTTAATTTCACTAAAACTTTTTAGAGGGAGATGCTTGCTATAGAGGTATTATTCTTAGTAGTCATAATGGCTAACACTTGGTTGCCTTACAGGGAACCACTTTCAATGGAAAATGCTGCTTACCCTTTCCTTGCCTATTCTGGAATCCCATCAATTTCATTCCGTTTTTGTGAGGTAAGGTTTGTTTGAGTGTTCCTTTAAAAACAAACCAAAACAACTTGGACCGTTATTATAGTCATTTACATTAGTTTTTGTTATTATAGTTATAATTAATATAGTCATTCATAATACATTTAGTGTATTGTTCCACTAATCTACTTTTACATTAATTAGCCAGTGCCAGATTTTTGATACAGTTTAAGGTCTCCAGCTGAATCTCCTTTTTTCCCCCACAGTACATTCTCAACAAATGCTTATGTTGACTGGTTAGTATAGTTGATAAAATTGGCATCTTGACTGATACTGGTTGGTCATCATTTACATGGTTACTTTTCTGACTAGGAAATACTTTTATTCAGATTTGATAGACTTGGGTAGAAAAGACTAGGAACAACTTTTGAAACTAGAGAGGGGGGAAATTTTATGAAAGGAAATAGGAAAGCTGATGTTCTTGGGAAGGAGAGAGAAAAGTAAATTCATGACTTACAATTTATAGTGGCCAAGGTTGCTTCTAGAAAAGGGATTTTTTTAGAAGTGCCTTCCTTTCTTTGCAGTACTGATAATGGGTGAGACATGCCTGATGCATTGACTGGTTTTGCTGAACTGGGGGCCAGGAATGGGGAGAGTTGTCAGGAGGTGAGAAGATACAAAGCTAGAAAATCTTTCAAAGTCTGAGGCAAAAAGTAATGGAAAAAATCTAGAGTAATGGAAAGGCAGCAACATTGAAGCGGCTGATCTAGCCACCCAGTAGATAAACGTTAGGCAAAATGTTGGTAACGGTCTTAATGTGGACAGTTGGGGGTATGGTGACTAAACTCTAAATCAACAGAGTATTAAATTTAAGCCCTAAGAGAGAATAGTCCCTTGGTGGGGGTGAGGGCCGGAAGATCGGGGCCTTCCCTGGCACGGTAACCCAGAGAGGAGGTGTTCACTGAAGATCATCTGCCAGTTCAGTCTCAAGATGGTCATTTCATTGCCAGGGCTCCCTTGATCCATCACGCTAGCCTGACATGTTGGCACAGGTGACGTCCTGAGGCTTTCCTGTGCTTCAAGTGAGCTTGCCTTGTACGGGTTCTGTCCTCCCCCACCTGGAAGTTCCTGGAGGCTCCACCCATAGGAGTCCTGGCATTTCTCCCTTACACGGCCTTGTATTTTGAGCTCTCTTCCCCAGTCTGCCCTTCCCTCACTACACTCCAAAGGAATTTTTCCCAGGTGCCTGAAATCCTAGTTGGAACTTGGGATTTGGGTGAATGGAATAGAGACATGTTTACAGAGCTGAGAAGGAGAAACTGAAGTGAAGTCACTGGAAAGAATATGAGCAGGTGCTGAACTTTCCTTAGGAGTTCAAGTGTCCATTCATCTGTAAAATATGTCTCCAGTGACCTTTGAATAATAAGTAGAAGAAAAATCTGGGGAGAGATTTCAGGGATCTAATGCTTTCTAAAAATATTTTGAAAACTATACTTCAACACCATTGGTTTCTTAGTAATGTTGTGTATATACATTTAAAAATCATTCTCACATGGGGAGGGGTCTGTGACAAAAAGAGGCTTAGAACCCTCGCTTTAGGAGTGAGATTGGGCAGTGGCGGCGTGTTGGTCAGGGGACACCCAGCTTTATCAAAGCTAGGAACAAGAATGCCCACATGGGAGGAAGGGAGGAAAGGTTCTGGACGTTGTATAAAGAGGTGGGGGTCAAAGTAAGTAGAACCGATGCTTACTTAGTGTCTAAGTGAAAGCAGCAAGAAGGAGGGTGAAGCAAAGGAGTGGCAGTCATAGGGAAGAACTCTTGCAGTAGTAGGTGCTGCAGTGGGTCAACAGACCGATTAAGCTGCCAATTTAATATATTTAATATTATGACAATGTCATTTCTGTGCTCAGGAAGCTTCAGTAGCTTTAGCATTAAATAGAAATTCCTCTATCCTTCACAATCTGGATGCAGTTTTATTTTCAGTTCTGAATTCTCTACCTCCCTCCTCCCCCTTTCTCACCTATTGAGGAGGCGAGAAAAAATGTATAGACAAGAAAAACAAGTTTCCACATTGACCATGTCCAAAAAAGGGAAGTAGGTTCGGTCCATCAGCACTCCATCTGGAGATGGAGAGTATGTTTTATCACAAGTCCTTTGGCCTTGAGGTGGGTCATCAGTTACTAGGTCTTTTAGTGTTGAATGTTTCTTGCAGAGTTGCTGTTGTGGGATAAAAATGACCTGGTTCTGTTCTGTATCAGTTTCTACAGTTTTTCTGAAGCCATCCCCTTCATCATTTATCATATTCATATACCACAACTTGTTCAGCCATTCCCCAGTTTGATGGGCATCCCCTCAGTTTCCAGTTCTTTGCCACCACAAAAAGAGCTGCTATAAATATTGTGCACATGGGTCCTTTGCCTCCTTTGATCCCTGGTGTATTGACTTAATTGCGATATGGCTATTAGACTTGCCTCGCTGTTTCCTGGGCACAATGGCCCATCTCCTGTCTCCATGCCTTGGCATAGGCTGTCTTACAGGCATGGAGTGCTGGGCTTCATGGGATCCCTTATTTCCTTCAGAGCCCCTCTCAGGTGCCTCTTCTCCCATTATGACCTATCCTGGTTCCTTTGCTTCTAGGCCCTCCCCATCATTTACTCTGTGTGCATTTAACTGTATTGGTGTTTCCCTTTCTAGTAGAAGAATAGCCTTGAGGTCTTGGACCTTTTTCCCTTTCTGTTTCCATCAACTGGCACATCTTACTTCCATGATGTAGCTAGTTGAGGTCAGGAGCTTTCATTTTTGCCACATAGGTAAACACTTAGTAAAATGACCCAGTCACGCTCCCTCCCCCCTTAGAACTATTATTGTTATTATAATATTATAGTTACACAAATAATTATAATTATTTTTAGTTATTATGTTCCCTTAGAACTATTATATATTCTAAATTATTTATTTCTCTCAGAAACAAAACCTGAATTCAAGGTTCCTGAAACTCTTTTTCCAATACCAATCAGATTTTGTTTGTTTTTTTAGGATAAACCTTACAAATATTTGGGCACCAAACTGGATACTTACGATAAACTGGCAAAAGATGTTTCTCCACTGGGAAACCTGATGTACGCAGCTGCAGAAGTGGTTGTCCAAATGGTGATCAGGCTTACCCGAGACCATGAGTTGTACCTAGATTATGAAAGGTACAATGAAGAGTTATTCAGTTTTGTCAAGAAGCTTTTGGTGTACAAGTCAGAGTTAAAGGTTTGTACTATATAGGTTTTGGTTTTCAGAATCCTTGTATTTTTATATCTTCTTGGGAAGTTTGAGTGTGCCAAAAGGAGAAATATTTAAGTACTACTGTACTTGGCTTTGTGTTCCTTAAATCCCTAGGAGAAATCCAGTATTTAATTCAATAAAGGTTCTCTTCTCTATTAGATTTGCTGTATGAAAGGTAGAGAACTTGACTGAAATGAATACTTAAATTTGTGGAGAAATACTTTGTCTAGGAATGGGAGGACTCATTAAGTCTTTGGTAGTTGACTTTGAACAGAATGCTTTGCTACTTAGGCTGTAAACTTTGTGTTGTCTGTTTCAGAGCCTGAATCTGAATTATGAGTGGATGTTCTCTGCTCGTGGGGACTTTAGCAGGGCTACCCATGACCTCACAAATGACCTCTACCGATCAGACACTACCAATAGGCTTGTTAATAGAGAAATCAATGATCGTATCATGAAAGTAAGTAATTTCCCCTTGGTAAAAACATTGCATTTACAGAATGAAGAAAATCCAAGAATCCTGAACTAGAGGGGATCTGGGAGCTAGGCATTGAACTTAGAGACTGGTAGGAAATGTAGGTGCAGAACTCCATATTGAATTGTAGGTAAAATAGGATTTTACTTACCATCACAGCAGGTGATGACTCTTGTTAAGAGTGGCTTTATTTGTCTTTATGTAAGTAGGTTCACTGCATTAGAAATTCTTAAAATTTCAACAAATTTATAAAGCCTTAAAAGATTTAAAATTTCTGTAAATGTAACCTTTAATTTAGAGCCGCACCTGAACTTGGGCCACCAGGTATATTGACTGCCTGATACATGATAACTGCCTAGGGCTAAGGACTTCATCCTGTAGACTTCATGCCTGCTTCCACTTCAGCTTTTTGACCCGTTGTATATTGTGTCTTTGCAACTCTGGCACGAGATTAACAGACCTTTTTGTGGTCATCTCTGAGATCAAATCTAAAATGAAAGTTGCTAGTCAATAGCTTCATAATTTATGATTATAATTTCATAATTATAGCAATTTTTGTTTTAGTTATTGTTATATTGCTTGATAGTGTTTTTGGAGATTGTAGCAGATATTTTTTAAGCTTTGGAGCAAGAATCTAAATTTTTTTAAAAAAGATTTTGTGTTTCACCTCCTTTTTGGATAGTAAAGCATAATGAGTTTCCATCTAGGCTACGTCTAAAATTGTTTCCTTCCATCTTGAGTCTGTTCCCTTTCTTGTCAGGAGATGAGTAGCATCAGTTCTTTCAGAATTCCTGCCTTTCAAAAGTTTTGTTTTTTAGAAGTGGTTACCAGATTGGTGTACTTTAATAGAAATTAATTAATTTTTTTGATCTTTTAGGTGGAATACAGCCTCCTTTCTCCCTATGTCTCTCCAAGGGAAACTCCTTTTCGTCATATCTTCTGGGGATCCGGCTCTCATACTCTCTCAGCTTTGTTAGACCATTTGAAACTTTTGAAGAAGAGAGACAGTAACTTCAATGAAACACTGTTCAGAAACCAGTTAGCCCTTGCTACCTGGACAGTTCAGGGGGCTGCAAATTCACTGGCTGGTAACATTTGGGACATAGACAATGAATTTTAGATGAAATTCCCACAACTCATCTGAGAACAGTAAGGCAGTGTAGTCCTCAAAAGTCATTACTGGTCTTATCCAATATTTTCAGCAGGACTATAAAAGTTAAAAAGCTTTGTTAAAAAAAATTAAATCCTGCCTAGCAATTAGTACAAGGTAGGTACTTGTACTTAGTGCCGGGCAAATGTTTTGCACCCTGGCCAAACTGAACTCAGTCTCTTGAAAAATTGTTAAGACTTTTCCTTCTAGTTCATCTGTAGGCTCCAACTAAGGTTATTCGCAGTGTTAACTGCCTCCCAGCTGATCCCCTTCACACAACCAAAAGCAGTTGGGGGAACCACAGATCCAATAATGGCCCTAATCCAACAACTGTTACCCTGAACATGGGAAGAAAGGTGCCTACTAAGGACCTTGAATGTCCACTTTAATGTGTTATCTCTTGCTGTTGATCGAGGGATAAGGTTATGAGATGTATTAGTTCTCTTCCCTCTGAAACAGAGCCAGTCAGGGAGAAGACTAGGACTCCCTTGCCAGGAATGGCTAAGATAGAGGTGATTCACCTGAATAAATTGTATTTGGTGATTATCACAGAAGCGTAACCCTGGTATACCCTAGAATTCTTCATTAATAGAGGAGACTAGAAGCCAAAGAACTTTTTTTGATAACTTTTTTCTGCTCTCTCTCCTACCTGTCCCCCTTCCCCAAGAAGAAAATTGGCTTTAGTGACTTTTCCGTGCAGTCCTCTGAACTATGTCAGATTGATATGGACTATTGAAAAGATATCACTCTTGCTCAGTTTGTCAACTCTAAACTATATATTTGCCAAATTTTGGCCAAGAAGTTAACCTCATGGGAAAGCTTTCGATTATTTGGCACTGAGATATATTTATTTGTCTTTATTTATCAGTGACAGAGTTCACTATAAATGGTGTTTCATTTTTTTATAGAAGATAATTATCGGAAGCAGTGCCTTCCATAATTATGACAGTTATACTGTCGTTTTTTTGAATTAAAAGCAGCATCTGCTAATAAAACTGGACAGATACTAGAAGTTTTGCATTTGATTTGTGTGCTGCCACTGGACAGGTCTTGACTCTAAAATTTAAACTGACCACAACTTTTTGAGTAAATGAGATAAAGTCAAATTCTTGGAGATACCCTATTGTTGAACAGAACATGTCAGGATTGGAACATTTTAGTAAAATTGGCTTATTTCTCACATGTATTTAGCACAAAGATAATGAGGTTGATGACATAAACCCAATTCTATTAAAAAGATTTCAGCAGTGAAGGCATGCCTGCATTGCCTCAGAATTTCAGTGCAAAACTTCCAGTACCTCTTTTACAAATCTAGCTTACATTATCGGAAGCAGTGTCTTCCATAATGAGTAAAGAACAAGGTAGTTTTTGCCTACCACAGTGTTTATATCGGAGACAGTGATCTCCATATGTTACACTAAGGGTGTACGTAATTATCGGGGACAGTGTTTCCCATAATTTTCTTCATGCAATGACATCTTCAAAGCCTGAAGATCGTTAGTATCTAACATGTATTTTCAGCATCTTTTTATTCTCCCCTTTTTAGTTGCAGAAGCATACCTTGTAGTCAACATTGTCTAGTAAATAGTCAGCCATTGCTAAAAACTGTTTCAGGTTTTTGTGGGTTCCCCCCCATTTAATATGGGTATTTTCCTTATACTTGTGGTTTCTCCAAATTTTCCGTTAGACTAGTATGTCAGGGCCTACTTTTAACAATGAATGAATGTGCTTACTTTCCACCTGTTTGCATTTCTTGTGAACTGGTCCTAATGAAAGTTAGAACCGACTTGGGTTTGTCTTTTTTGAGTTGGGATTTTTTAAACCGGAAAGGGGGTGGAGTGGGAGAAGGTTTACGGGGGTCTCTGAACATGTTTATTTGCTTAATAGAATGGTGGCCATTGTAGATGCAAAGAAATCTGGAGGCATATGTGGTTATGGGGGCTTTACTCTTTAGCAAATGCCCATTCTAGCCATTGGCTCCTTGGAGGTCATCCAAAATCATCACACACCCAGACAATGGCAGGTCCATTAAGGTGTCTTCAAGTGAGATTGTAGATTCAGGAACTTGAATTTGTGCCTGTCTGAATTCTTGTGCAATCTGATCTTAGCCTCACCAATGATCTAGGGGGGGTAATTCAGTATTTCATAATAGCCACTTATGTGAAAGAGGCAACATAGTTGGGCCCAGTGCTTCTGGACTAAACTTACAGCCTTTAATATGTCCTGTTCTTCTTTAGAACCAAGAGCATGTATGTCTTAGTAGTACACAGGTTTGAGGAAGGGGTAATGCTTTTCCTCTGCTTCAAATTGTTCTTGATTAATTGGCCCAAGACATGTATCCCTGGGAGTTCAGGGATGTTCAGAAAAGTCGTAAAAAAGTCCATCAGTTGAGGCTTAAGGTCAAAGAAGGGACATCTTGTGCTCGTGGTTCTTTGTTTTGGTGTTGGGTGACATTTGTCTAGTAC
Organism: Trichosurus vulpecula; assembly: GCF_011100635.1. Lineage (NCBI taxonomy): Eukaryota > Metazoa > Chordata > Mammalia > Diprotodontia > Phalangeridae > Trichosurus > Trichosurus vulpecula. The sequence goes on from NC_050574.1 coordinate 328,756,231, forward strand.
TTGCATGCATCTCACTGTGCGTATTTCATCAATGTTTAGCCGCTAAAACTTTCACCAGGTTAAAAATGATTGTATTAGACACTCAGCTGTGTTTTTGGTGCATAGATTACTGCTGTTACTAGTCACTAGCCGGTATGTGAAATATCGTAGAGGTTTCTTGTTACTTGACTAAATAAAATGCCCAAAGACATTAATTTTTGTGACTGCTATATTCATTTTTGAGGCTTTTACTTTTTAAGATTGGGTATTGGGAATAAATGAAGGAAGATGCTGTTTGCATCCGGAGAACTGAAATATTTGTGTCATATTGGAAGAAGGGGAGAGGGAGGGAGAAGAAAAAATGTTGCATGACAACAAGTTGTACATAAGTGTATTAGTCAGGCAATAAACACAACATTGAAGACAATTGTGAATATACCTGTGTAATTCTGTATCTCAAAGTAAGAGAGACTCCATATAGAGGGCAGAAGAGTAAAACATTTATTCAGACACCAGAGAACCAGATGCCATAACCAATAAGTCCAACCCATCCAAGCAGCAGCCGACTCCCCCATGACAGCAGGGAACTTAAGACAGTGTCACAGCAGGGAGCCTCACCACCCATTAGCATTCCACCCTCTTGCTGGGGTCTAGCCACTAACACACCAAGTGGCCCTTTCCCTCAGCTCAAACTGCTCTCTGCATTTCCTGTGATACACTTACGTTTGCCCCTTGCAAGCTCCTACCACCTGTGACTTAGGCTTCCTGTGATGTAAGCAGGTTACATGGCCTATTAATGGGTGGGAAAGATCTTCAAATCTAAACTGTCACTACAATAATGGATTGTGGTTTTTCTGTTCCACTTTGTTAGAGAAATGCTCGTTTTATTTCCTAAGTTTAAAATTTAAAAATGTTTAGCTTTTTTGCTTTTTTTATTTTGAAAAATTTAATATATGCTAGATATAGAGTCACAAATTTTGGATTGTAAATGTTTTATTTGAACATAACCGAAAATTTGGTAATCTGATAACGCTGGTTGAATTCTGCTTTACCATAACAGTAAGAACATTAGAAGACAAGAGGTAGTGCTACATTGCCTCTGACACATACTGACTCTGTGACCCTGGTAAGGCACTGCAGCCTTTTTTTAGGATTCTTCCCCAAGTTAAACTTGTAATGAAACTTGTAATTATATTCTAATATTACATTATGTGTTATATAATTAATAGATAAACTATGATGTGTGCCGAATACCAGCATTGGCACAAATGCAAAAAATTAAATCCATGCTCTGCAAAAGTTTGTATTCATTGGGGGTGGGAATGAGGGAGAGGAGAGAATTGGAATTGGGAGCAATGGGGAAAGACTTCATGCAGAACAGGGCAGTCTGCGAAAAATATGTGTACGTAGATGTGTGCAGCAAATGGGCAGCAGGTTGTTCCAGCCTGATATGGAAGCAGGTGAGTCCTCAGGGAAGAGGGAGAGTCTGATGTAAGTATGAAAAAAGCACAGATGAAGCATTTTTGTGCCAAGCACTATGCAAGGGACAGACTACAAATAGAAAAAGACTATCTCTGGGGGTTCACACATCAATTGGGAAAGACAATACATGGTAAGAGAATTCAGCTGCTGGGTCAGTGGAAAAGCCAAGCAAGGGCTTGGACAAGGGTTCAGCCTGGGCAGGTGTCAAGGTCCAGAAATACTTAGGTTGCATCTGAGTGTCTGCTGCACAGGATCTTTACCGGAGTAGAGGTGAGGGCTTTGATGTCCAGCCAGGAAAGGAAACTGGCAATTAAGTTAGAGGAAGGGAGGGGGGAGTTGGGGTCCCCTGAGTGAAGTAGGGTGAAGGGGATGTGTGCATGTCTTGACAGGAGAGTGTACCAGAGGAGGCCAGTTGCACATGGGAAGGGAAATTTGTATAATGTGGCTGAAAAATAGGTTAGGGCCAGGTTGGCTGTAAAAGCCACACTCATGTTGTGTGGGCATCATTACTTGGAGACAGCTGACTATGCTGGAGGAGAGATTTGAGTTAGGGAGACTAATTAGGAGGACACTGGTGATTGGTACCTTTGAAATTTGATGGCGGAAGGGGAATAATAAAAGTTCTGTTTGAGATGTCCTTGGGACATACAGTTTGAAGCTGGCAACGTGGGAGCTTAGAGACGAGGACTAGATCTGAGCCATCTGCCCAGAGAAGTAAAGGTATGGGGACTGATTGGGCCTGGGATTTGCAAAGCCTTGGGAAGCACCCATGGTCGGAAGATGCCACTGTAAAATGGTACAGCATCAGAAACTGAAATGGCTTTATCAATGGAAGTGATCAAAAATTGTCACTGTCTGCTGTGTGGCCGACCTCTCAGGACCTCATGAGCTGCAGTCTCCTATATGGTCTCCTTGTCAGAAAAGATCCTTGAGAGCTTTTCTCAGGACCCCTAGCATAGTGCTTTGCACATAATAAGCAATTAAATGTTTTTTTTTTCATTCAGTCTGGAGCCAGCAAAGGAGATTTGAGTGGTCAGACAAGTAGGAAGAGAACCAGGAGAAAGGAGTCTTGTAAAAACCCAGAGAGCAGAAAGAATCCGGGAGTTGTCAGCGGTGTCAACACACTAACACACTGCAAAGTGGCACAGTGGACATCTCAGCAAAGGAGATGTTGGATTAAATGATGTGACAATGATGTGATTAAATTAAGTGACAAATGATTAAAGCATACTTCAAAAATGTGATTCAAAAAAATGTGAGGGGGGCATCTAGGTGGCACAGTGAAAGGAGGACCTGAGTTCAAATCCAGCCTCGGACACTTGATGCTAGCTGTGTGACCTTGGGCAAGTCATTTAACCCCAATTGCCTTGCCTTCCCCCTTCCAAAAAATGTAATAAAAATAAATTGCAAAAATATAATTGTGCTATATAAAGAATTCTGAGTACGGAGCATACAAATTGGTATGGGAAGACTTGAAGTGATACAGATTGAGTGAGGACTGACTTCAAACTATGTAAAAAAACCACAAAACACAAAATTAATAGTAAAACAATGGACAATGTCAGTGCCAATTTTTAAATGCATTAGCTGATAAGTTTGGTATGCAGTCATTAGCAGTCATTTTGTTCTGCCACGTTCCTACGTAGATCAAGAGAATGCCACAGATGTATATTTCATTTCAGCAATAATAATAAATAATAACTAGCCTGGAGGTGTAGTACTTTGAGATTTGCAGAGTTTTAGCTCGTTTTGATAGCATATTTTTGTTTGGTGGTCTGAACTTTGAATTTCCCGTGATGAGGAATGGCATTTAATATTTGAATTGATGTGAAACATGGGCTGAATTTGGGTACATTTGGGTATCTTCAGAACCGATTGACTAACAGCAATATAAATGTCAGCCTTGTGGGCTATTTTGAATGGGATGCCTCTGGGCTTGTCAAAGGCTCTTGGCTGTTTTACATTTAATGATGACTTCAGTAAATTGAGGCATGTCAAATTGGCATCTAACATCAAACCAAGAGGCAAACCCATAGGATGATGATGTGTAGAGGATGAATGAGTAGAATGAGATTTTAGTGAATTTAAAAAATCAATCACACAAATACAGTAGAGAAGGCATATTCAGATAACACTTTGGGTAGTTAGGTGGCACAGTGCATAGAGTCAGGAAGATCTAAACTCGAATCTGGCCTTGGACACACAAAAAAGACACCCCAGGTGAGTCACTTACCTGCCTCAGTTTCCTCAAGTGTTAAAAAAACTAACAGCAGCTGCTTCTCAGGATTGTGAGATAATATTTGCATGGTGCCTGCCTAGCAGCATAGTAGGCCATTTGTGTTCCTTCCCTTCCACTTTTCTTTTGGCTGCAAGCTTGGTAAGAGTTAAAAATGAAGCGCTACTGTGACTTTATGCTGTATTCATGACAAAGGAGGTCCCATCCCATTGTGGTCTAGTTGAAAGTCCAGTCCTAGTCTTAGAAAAAGCTACTGACGAGGTGATGCACATAAAGAAAAATGACCATGATGGTGAAGCAATGGAAAACTAGACCATTACAAAGAAAGATGGAAGGAATTTAGCTTATTGAGCTTAGAGAATGGAAGATAGAGGGTTGGTTATAGAAGAAGGAACCTAAGGAGTGAATGTCTGCAGAATTGCTAAACTGATTTTGCTAAAAGGCTAGTCTGACATCGTCCCTCTCCTGCTCAGTAAACTCCAATGGCTCTCCATCACTTTTGGTTTGAAAGAACTGGGCATCTTAAGCTTGAGAGTTAGTCACAAAAGGAGAAAGGGACCTCAGGAGTCATCTAGTCCAACCCCAAAAGAAATCCCCACTATATCCACAGAGTTGCTGAAATGATTTTACTAAAATGTTGGTCTGATCTTTGCTAAAAGGTAACTCTCCCGCTCAGTAAACTCCAATGGCTCCATCTTGCCTTTGGGATCAAATATAAATTGCCCCGGCATTTAAAACCTTCATAACCCCAATTCCAGGTTATCTACATTCCTGCCTTTCACTTTCTAGCCAGACTGAAAGCTGTGCTGTTTCTCATCCATGGCATTTCATCTCCTGTCTCTGTCCACGCCTCCCTTCTTCCTCTTCAAATCCCATTGTTTTTGTCTTCAGGATTTAACTCAAGCATCACTTTCTAAATGAAACCCTCCTTGAGTCTCCCCAGTTCCTTGTACCAGAGTTCCAAAATTACCTTGCATCTTCATCCAGGTCATGCCCATGGGTAGTGAGCCCCCAGAGAGCTGTCCTAGGCTTTTTCTTCTATATAACTTCTATATATATTCTATATATGTCTAATAGACATATATAATGTGTATATATATTCTTTCAATTGACGATCTTACCATTGATTAAATTCCTGTGCAGATGATTTTCAGATCTCCCGATCCCCAGTCTTACATCTTCAACTGATTACTGGACATCACATCATAATGATGATTATAGCATTTTGTAGAACCTTACTATGTGCCCTCACAATCACCTTGGGAAGTAAAAGTTAGTATTGTCCTCATTTTTCAGGAAACGGGGGCAGATAGAGTGTTAAGTCCCTTGTCCAGAGCCACACAGCTAGTGAGTATTTGAAGCTGGATTTGAACTCAGGTTTTTCTGCCTCTAATCCCAGCACTCTTATCCAGTGATACCTAGCTTCCCCTTGAACTGGATGTCCAGCAGACATCTTAAACTCAATATGAATTCATTATCCCTCTCCCCCAATTCTCTCCTAACTTCCCTGTTACTATCAAGGGTACCACCATTCTCTCAGTCACCCGTGATTGGGTGTCATCCTCAACCCCTCACTCTTTCCCACAATTATGTTTTATTGTTTCTGCCTTATTAACATTTCTCATATGTTCATCACCTCACAACTGATCCATTGCAATAGCCTTCTGGTTGATCTCTCTGCCTCTAATCTTTCACTCATCAGCCAAAATGATCTTCCCAAAGCAGAGGTCTGACCATGCTCCACAGGCTCCCTATCATCTCTAGGATAAAATAGAAAATCTTCTATTTGGGCTGCAAAATCCTTTATAACCCTCCTACCTTTCCAGTCTTTTTCCACCTTACTCTCCTCCACATACTCTGGGATCCAGAGACACTGGGCTCTTGTTGTTCCTTGCACACTTTATCTAATCCCATGCCTGAAACTTTCTACCTCCTGACCTCTTTCAGGTCTCAGGTAAAGTATAGCCTTCTGTCATTCCCTTTCTGTCATTCAGGCAGCCCTGAAGTCAGGAGGACCTGAGTTCCAGTCTGGCCTTAGACACTTACAAGCTATGTGACCCTTGCCTCCAAAAAAAGTCATTTCCAGTCTTCCTTTATCTTCCATCTGAGGATATTTCCACTTTATCCTATTTTTTGAGTGTACAGAATTGTTTGCATGTTGGCTTTCCTGTTAGACTTTGAGCTTCTGGAGAGCAGAGACTGTCTTTTTCATATCCCCGGAACTTAGCACCATAGCTGGCATGAAGCAGGTGTTTCTGGTCTTCCTGATTAACTGGTAACAAGCCTTTTGGGCTTTGGGGGCTACCCAAGTGTAGGTAACATGAAAAATAACTTTCAAGAGTGCAGCTCTGGGGGAGAGTAGTGAGGGAAAAAGCAATTTTTAGTCTTATGACCTTAGCTAGATCATAAACTCCTTGATATAGGGGCAATCTCTGGCACATAGATGCTTTAATCAATACTTTGGTTGAGTACGTGAGAATGGAGATGGTGTATTTTGGGTTTCCTGACAAACAGTGCTCTGTCCACTAGATGGCATCACAATACCAAGATTTGTTCCCATTTACAAAGCTATTGTGCAAAGTGTTCAGTTTGCTTATACCAACCAACCTAGAACTCCCACCTCCCACCCCGTGGCGCCCCACTCCTCACTAAACACACACGTGTACACGCACAGAATCCATAGTGGTCTCTCCCTTTTTTGAACCCTTGAAAGCTCTTATTATCTGTTATAGTATAAGCTCGGGGAGGACAGGGACTAGAGTTTTACTCTGTCTTCCAGTAGATAGCTGAATGTGGTGGGAGATCAACTATTTGTTGATTTGTTGTTGGATGACAAGGAGCAGTGAAGAGGGTATGTTGGGAGAAGAAGTAGGAGTCAGAGAAGGAGGGTGAGGGGAAAGAGGAGAAGGGCAATGGAGATCTGCCTGCCTAGAGTCTCACTTTCAGTTCAATTCTATTTATGAGTTCGTTTGTCCCTCTATGAAGTGCCTACTATGTTTAAGGTACTGTCCTTGGTGCTGGATCTCGCCATAGACACCTGCAGAAAGTAACCGATAGGAGCTGTCTTTCTCATAGAGAAAAATATGGGTCTGAAATATGCAAAATGCTTTGTGTATGTGTGGGTGGAGGTTTTTATTCGCTCGATAGACTGGAGAAATAATGCCTAATTTATGCCTTTTGACCCTTTTTGTTTATTTCTTTATTTATTTTTATTGTGGTTCCTGAGGACTACCACTTTTCCACCTTTGGAGAGACAACTTAGTTCCCCGACAGCTGTTCAATGTGATTATTTAATTTCAAATGATTTTGTGCACTCAGGCCAAGTAGGACTTGAATGAAAGAGGAGTTGGCTGAAAGTCTAGATTCTACAACGCCATGATTTTGGCCTAGGCCTAGGCCCGATGGTGTGTGTACACAATACACACACACACACACACATGCTCTTTTCAAGTGGCTTTGCAGAAAACTGACATACTATGTGGTTCATTCTTATAGGCTCTTTGTCCTTTTCCCATTGTTATCCATCTAATCCAAGAGCCCAGAAACTCCCCTGATTTAGTTCTCTTAAAAATCTTTCCTAGCTTCTATCTCTCTTGCACTCCCTCCTTAACTCTTCCTCAAATCTTTTTTCCTTTAGAATTTTGTCCACCCCCATCTATGATTTATTTTCTCCCCCTCCCTCCTCAATCCTGTACCTTGGGGACAATGGAGGACAATCATTGGACTGGAATTCAGGATGTCTGGGTCTCACTCCCACATCCTCTAATTGCTTACATTGGCTAGGACCCAGAGTGAGTCTGTTACTAATAATCAGAATTACAGAGTTGGAAGTAACCTTGAAAGTTTTCCAGTCCAACACTCCTGCCTCCTACCCCACCCCAATCATGAATCCATCCATCCACAGCATCCCTGACATCAATAACTGAAGTCCCAAGCAGAGCTAGAGAACTATTTTCATTGAAGGCAGCTCATTTTATTTATTTATTCATTTATTTCATTTTATTTTTGGATAGTTCATTTCCTTGATGTTGAGCCAAAATCTGATTCCCTGTAACTTCCACCTATTAATGTTAATTCTGCCCTTTAAAACTAAGAAGAATTGCTCTACCACACAATAAGTCTTTAAATATTTGTTCCACCCTAAGGCTTTTCCAGGCTAACCACCCCCCAGTTCCTTCAATTGATCCCTCTATAGTATAATTTCCGGGCTCCTACTAGATATACCTGAATTTGTTAATTGTTCTAAAATATGACTTCTAGAACTGAACTCAATACTACGGATGTAGTCTGACCACATCTAATCTAATCCTAAAACAGGATTATCGGTCAACAAATGTTTATTGAGGGTTTACTATGTGCCAGGCACTGTGCTAAACTCTAAGAATACAAAAAAAAGGTAAAAACAACAACAAAACCCTCCCTGAGCTTACATGCTAATGAGAGAGGCAGTATATAAAATAACTAGGTATGTATAAGATATATACGGGGAGGAGAAGGGAAGAGTGACAAAGAAGGGAGAGGCAGATTACATCAAGTATAGATAAATAGTGCTAGGCACACCTGTCTCCTCATCTTCATCATAAAGAATGAAGCAGGAGACAAAGAAAGGAAAAAGTATAAGAGTCAGTCAACTAACATTTTAAAGCATCTACTAGGTGCTCAGTGCTGAGGATACAAAGAAAGGCAAAAATAAAACAAAACCAAACCAGTCCCTGCTTTCAAAGAGCTGGTCTAATGACAATATTCAAACAACGGTGTACAAACAGGACATAGACAGGATACACTGGAGGTAACCTCAGAGGGAAGGCACAATTAAGGATTGGGAAAAGGTTCTCAAAGAAGGTGAGATTTAAGTGGGCCTTTGGAGAAGCCAGAGGAGCCAAGAGGTAGAGATGAAGAGTGAGTGTTCCAAGCATGAGGAGCCCAGTAAAAGGGCCTAAATTCAGGAGATGGAATGTCATGTGTGAGGAACAGGAAAGAGATCAGGGCCCCTGGGTCCAAGAGTACTTGGAAAGAAGGTGTAAAAAGACTGGAAAGGTAGGGTGGGGCCAGTATGAAGACTTTGAAAGAGGATATCACTGAGAGAAATTTGTGATTAGCCATAACCATGAATGTGAATGAGATGAACTCACCATAAACTACAAGATAGTGGTAGAAAAGCAGAATCCAATAATAATATTTTCTTCCCCCTCCCACTTAATAGTATTTTATTTTATCCAATTATATATAAAGATAGTTTTCAACGCTCACTTTTATAAGATTTCGAGTTTCAACTTTTTTTCTCCCTCCCTACACTCCCCCTTCCCCAAGATGGCATATACATAGGCTAACCACATTTCCACTAATTAATGATATTTTCAAGAAACCCACTTGAAACAAAGATTCACAGTTAAAATACAGCATTGGAACAAAAGCTATTACACTTCAGGTGAACTTGAAACTTCAGGGGTAGTAGCAATTATGATTTCAGAGTAGGGAATAGTAAAAATACATTTAAGAGATAAATAAGGAAACTACATTATTTTAAAATTCAAAATAGGCATTAAATTTATGTAAGTACTTAATATAGATTAATGAAAGGCATAGCATCTAAATGTTTAAAGGAAAATTAAAGTTTACAGATAGAAATAGGCAATAAAACTGTAATAGTTGGGGATTTCAATGTACCCCCTTTAGCCTGGATAAATATAACAAGAGTAAATTTATGTACCTGAACAAAATTTTTAGGAAAATTAAGATATGACAGATGTTTGGTGATTGGGAATAGAAAAGATAATATGTATTTGACAGCAGCGCATAGCATCTTTGCAAAACTTGACTATATCTTAGGACTTAGGGCATTAAAAAAACAAAATGTAGACAATCAGAAGTACTTTTAAATGACTTTATATTGATAGCTTTTTAACATTGATATGATTGTAAACATTTTCTCTGGATTCCTTTCTGAACCCAAAGGGCTATCCCTTAAAACATTTTTTTTAAAGAGGAAGATAAGAAAAAAAATAAAAAACAACACATTCAAAAAAAAATCTGACATTATAAACAATGTTTTACACCTGGGTACTACCACTTCTACAAAGGACTGGGGAGTAGTGTTTTATATATCTCCTTAGGGGCCAGGGTTGTATAATTTCTGTATAATTTGCCAACATTTAATTTCAACTGTTTTATGGTTGCCACTCTCTCAATTAATTGTAGGCATTACTTATGTTGTTTTGCGGGCTTTACTTATTTCACTTTGCATCTATTCATATAAGCCTCTTCTGCTTTTCTGTATTTATCAAGTTTGTCACTGCAGCACAATAAAAATGCATTACTTTCATATAAAACCATTTGTTTAGCCATTCTTTAATCAATGGGCATCAATTTTGTTTCCAGTTCTTTGCTAGCACAAAAAATACTGCTACAAATATTTCAGTGTATATAGCTTTTCTTTTTATCAATTACTTCCCCGGGTTATAGCCTAGCAGTGGACACTTCATTTGTATATTACAAAGGAGGCTTGAAACACACACACACACACACACACACACACACACACACACGCACGCACGCACACACACACACACACAATTTAATGTATAAATACAATGAACTCAATGAGGGAAAAGTTGGGGATAAGGAAAAAGGATGTTAAATGGGAGGATAATAGTGAGGAGAGAAGAGTAGAAAGCAAAAAAAAAAAAACCCCAAAACACCAAACCTCTTTATCCTCACAGCTGGTGGGGTTGAGAATTGGGGGGATGGAAGTTTAATAAAAGAGAGAAATGACCTGGGAGTTAGGGGGAGTGCCCATCAATTGAGGAATGGCTGAACAAATTGTGAGATGTGAGCACTTTGAGAACAGAAACTGTTTTTTGCCTTTCTTTGTATCCCCTGTGCTTAGTACAATTCCTGGCATCTAGTTAGTGCTTAATAAATACTTGTTAATTGACTAATTGAAATATTAGTATGCCATAAGAAATGACAAGAGAGACAATTTCTAAGAATTATAGGAAGCATGAACTGATGAAGACTGAAGTGAGCAGAACCCAGGAGAAAAATATATACAATGATAACATTGTAAAGAAAAACAACTTTGAGCAAGGAAATGACCAACCTGTGATGAAGTAGGTTACCCCGCTCCTGACTGAGAAATGATGAACTCAAGGTATAGACTCATCCATTTTTGGAAGTGGCCACTGTTTGGATTTGTTTCTATTGATTATGCTTATTTTTTTCTGTTTTTTAGTGGGAGTTGAGGTGGTAGAGAGGGGTTAATCTCTAAGCCCCTATGCCTCTTGCCTTGCTGCCCAGTCTAGGGCCTCTTTTGATCCCCGGGCACTAAAATGTGTGTTCCTGGCTAGACCTTTCTGTCTGTCTCCCTAAGCTACCCTGGTTTAGAAAAATGACTCCCAGTGACGTTTTCTTGGTTTTACCCATCAAATTCAGTCTGCATTTTTTAGATCTTTGTCAAGGAGGCATGCTGGGTGATCTAGGCTAAAATAGCCTTCTCTCACTCTGCCATCTTCCACTCTGCCATCTTCCACTCTGCAACTTTGAAGTCTCCTCACTAGTAGGCACTTTCCTAGCAGCTGGGCCTGAAGTTAGTAAGACCTGAGTTCAAAGATAGCCTCAGAAATTTATTAGCTATGTGACCCTGGGCAAGTCACTTAACCTCCGTCTGCCCCTATTTCTGTACCTCTAAAGTGGAAATAATACTAACACCTTCCAAGGTTGTTCTGAGGTTCAGATGAGATAATCTTTATAAAGCACCTAGCATGCTATCTGGCACATAGTAAGCATTTAATAAATGTTTGTTCCCTTTTACCCCTCCACCCAGACTCCTCACTTAACTCAGTTGCTAGGGCTGCTGCCAGACTCTTTTATTGATCCCATTGCTAGACCTCTGATGGCTCTGTCAGCCTTTAGAACTTCACAAGGTCATAATCTGGTCCACTCCATCTCTGGATACTCATTCATCCAAGATTAGGAAAAAATAAACACAAGAGACAAAAGAAACAGAGGCCTTGTGTTCATAGCCAAATACCTATCTGGTGACCAGGTAGGGAGATAAGGCAACCACAAGCCATTCTTTGTATCCCTCTGCCCACCTCCCCCCCAACACTTCTTCCTGACTCCAAAACTGCTGGGGAAGTGAGATAGTGTTGGCCTGAATTTCTTGTATGCAAATTCTATTTCCCTACAGCAGTCAACTGAAAGGCTTTTTGTTACCACACAGTAAGCCATCAGAAAATAGTCAGAAAACTAGGACACTAATGCATTGTTGGTGTAGTTGTGAACTGATCCAACTGTTCTGGAGAGCAATTTAGAACTATGCCTAAAGAGCTATAAAACCATGCGTGAACTTTATCCAGCAATACCACTAGTAGGTCTATATCCTAAAGAGATCAAATAAAAGGGAAAAGGACCTATTTGTACAAAAATATTTAGCATCTCTTTTCGTGGTGGCAAAGTATTAGAAAACAAGGAGATGCCCGTCAACTGAGGAATGGATGAATAAGTTGGGGTATATAATTGTGATGGAATACTATTGTGCTATAAGAAATGACAAGGATGCTTTCAGAAAATCCTGGAAAGACTTACTTGAGCGGATGCAAAATGAAGTAGCACAACCAGGAGAACATTATACAGCAATATTATACACCGAACCACTGTGAATGACTTAGATGATCTCAGTAATACAATGATCCAAGACAGCTCTGAAGGACTCATAATGAAAAATGCTATTCACCTCCAGAGAAAGAACTAATGGAGTCTAAATGCAGATTGAAAGATAGTTTTAAAAAAAAACTTTATTTTTCTTGTTGTTTTTTGATCTGTGTTTTCTTTCACAACATAACTAATATGGAAATGTTTTGAATGACAGCATTTGTATAACCTATATCAAATTGATGGGGAGGGAAAGGAGGGAGATAATTTGGAACTCAAAATTTTTTTTAAACGAATGCTAAAAATTTTTACATGTAGTTGGAAAAATATGTTTTTAAAAGAAAAGAATAGAGAGAGTATATACATGTACTTGTTCTGAAGTGGAAGGAAGGGCTCTTCATTATATACGCTTAGAATTAGGCTTACCAAGCCTCTATCTAGGGGATACCCAGCAGGGCATACTGTGTATGCTTTAAGAATCTAATCCTTATTGGTCAGTCTTCATGTTGCACACAAACGGACAAACTACAAATCCAGAGAACCAGTGATAAAACGTGTTACCTACCAGATGACAGTGAGATGATAAACTAAAGATTCAGAAATATATATGTGTATATATAATATGTATATATACACGCATATATGTATGTATGTATGTAAACATGGCCAATGAAGGGATTTATTTTGCTTGACCATACATATGTGATAAAGGAGTTTTGTTTTTATTTTTTTCAGGGTTTTTTTGGGGGGGAGGTAGGGGATTGGAAGACAAAATAGTGGGGCTAGCTAGCTATCGGAATGGAGAAAAATGTTTTAACAAGTTAGAAAGGAGGGTCACTGAATCATTTTAAAAGTACATAGGAGAGGAAAGAAGGAAAGTCAGTAGAAAACAGATGTGTAGGACTGCTTTGAAATAATATATTGATCAAAGCGGATGTGTAACCTAAATATTAAAAATTATAACGTAAAAACTTAGAAGAGAAACAAATTATATACCTTTCATAGCTGTGGAGAGAAGGTGATAGATGGATAGAAACAATGGATAGAAGGTGGTTACAAAAGACAAAATAGATAATTTTGATTACACAAAATTAAAATCTCTCACTCCCAAAATTAATTTATGTAAGTTAAGAAGGCAAGACGTCACCTGGAAAAACAAAACAAAACTTTGCACCAAATTTCTAATAAGGATTTGGTGTCAAGCTGTATAGAGAAATGACAAATATAAGACCAAAATCCATTCTCCAATAGGTAATTGATCAAAAAATATAATCATGTAGTTCTAAGAAGAATTACAAACTATTAACCATATGATAGAATGCTCCAATTTGCTGATAAGAGAACTGCAAATGAAAACAACCCTGAGGTTTCATTGCATGCTCAGCAAATTAACAAAGATGACAAAAAATGGTAATAGTCAATATTGGAGGAGCCGTGGAAAGACAAGTCACTCTTATAGGTTATTGGTGCTGTAAAGTTGTACAATCATTTTGGAAGCATTGGGGGTTATGCAAATTAAGCTGCTAATACATCCACACCTTTTGACCCAAAGATTTTACATGCTTATATACCAAGGAGGTCATTGATAAAAATAAAGCCTCCTTCTATACCAAAATATTAATTGTTGTTCAGTCATTTTTTTTCAGTCACGTCCAACTCTTAGTAACCCCATTTGGTATTTTCTTGGCAAAGATACTGGAATGATTTGCCATTTCCTTCTCTATATCATTTTCCAGGTGGGAAACTGAAGCAAACAGGGTAAAGTGACTTGCCCAAGGTCACACAGCTAGTGTCTGAGGCCAGATTTGAACTCAAGAACATGACTCTTCTTGACTTCAGGCCTGGCACTCTACCCACTATGCTACCTAGCTGCCCCAAAAAATTCATAGAAGCCTTTTTTGTGATCGCAAAGAACTGTAAACAAAATAGATATCTGTTGATTGGAGGATGCTAAACAAATTGTGTCCATTAATGTAATGGAATATTTTTGTGCTGTGAGAAATGATGAGCACAATGAAGACAGAGAAGCATCGATAGACTTACATGAACTGATGCAAACTGAAGGAGGCAGAGTCAGGAAAACAATGTATACAATAATAACTATAACAATATAAATGGAAAGAACTGCAAAATAATCTAAAATGAAAATTGGGAAATAATAAAGAATAAATTTGACAACAAAGAAGAGATCTGAGGTCTTCCTACACTGCCTCTCACCCCCCACCCCTCTACCCCTCTTCCCTTTATTTGGCAGAGGTGAGGAATCCATGGGTGTGGAACACTGGATAGGATACAGAATTCCCTCCCCCGCCCCCAGATTTTGATTTTTTTTTCCTCCTTATTTTCCTTTCTTCCTGTTTTTTTCTTTTTTAAAGAATTATTTGTTAGAAGGGGTGGCTCTCTGGGAGGGGAGAGAAGGAAGGGTACAGGAGAAATCTAGGTGATATAACAACAAATGCTATCAATAAAAATTCATTTAAAAAAAAGTGAAAACGTGTTGAACTTCTTGTATTTTTGGAGGTAGAAGCAAATTGTTCATGGTTCTGGTCTGGGGCTTCACATGCAGTCTTCTTTTTCTGTTCTGCTTTGCATATAGAAATGCTTATTTAATTTGATATTTGTTAAATTCAGAAAGAAAAAGAAATACGCCATTCCCTAAGGTGGAGTGCATTATCAGGCAATGCCTGACTTTCCTCTCCTTTGTCACAAGTGGGAAAGGTTACTTCCACCAAAGATCCCCATTCCTTTCTGCCTCAGCAACTAGCCCCTCCTTGCTTTTGCTTGAGAAGCAGCTCTAGAATAGAATTTCTTCTTATTGGTTTCTACCTTTGGAAGGATGGAATTCTAATTAATGCTAATTACTCCAGAAATTATTAACTGAGAGAAACCTCCAGCAGCTTCTGGATAACTGAAGTTCTTATTTCTATGATATAGCACCCATGTGCCAGTGGTTATAATCTGTTCCCCAAATTCCTCATCTGTTTCTTCTTTCTGTCTAGGTGGTCAGTAGTATACTTCACTGACAATTCCTAACTATTTTCTTTTCCTTTTGACCTTTACTCACTAATAAGATTAATAGCTAGCATTATAGTACTATAAGGTTTATAAAGCATTTTGTGAATATCTCATTTTATCCTCATAACTCTGAAAGGCAGATGCTATTATTATCCCTATTTTACAGAGGAGGAAACTGAGGCAGACAGAGACTGAGTGGTTTGCCACAAAACTAGTGTCTGAGGTTGAATTCAAACTTAGATCTCCTGTTTCCAAGTCCAGTACCCTAGCCACTGTCCTATCTTGTTGTTCATTTGTTTCAGTTGTGCCTCGCTCCTTGTGACCCCATTTGGGGTTTTCTTGGCAAAGATACTAGAGTGGTTTGCCATCTCTTTCTTTATCTCATTTTACAGATGAGGAAACTAAGGCAAAAAGGTTAAGTGACTTGCCCAGGGTCACACAACCAGTAAGTATCTGAGGCCAGATTTGAACTCAGGAAGATGAGTTTTCTTGACTCCAGGCCTGGTGCTCTATGCACTGTGCCACCTAGCTGCCCACTGTGCTTCCTAGCTACTTCAAATGTTATCCGTCATTCTTCCCTCTGGTTCCTTAATTTCCTTACGTGCGTATATATTTTTAACGTACCATGTTTCTCAGCCTCTCCTGTTCTGTTTCTTTTGAATATGGTATATCCTTTTTAGAGCTGTATTCTAGTCACAGATCTCATCTCACTAAATTTCAGTGATACCTATAAAGTCTAAATTGCTTCCTTGTGTTAGTAACTCTTGTTTTTTAGTCATGTTTTTTATACTTGTATATAGCCATGGGTGTGTGTGTGTGTGTTTTGTTACTGGCTCCTTTTCGGGATTTTGTCCAAGAAAGCTTAGCATGGTGCCTGCCACGTATTTAATAGGCAAATAAAAATTTGTTGAGTGCTTGCCTGTTATTATTGCTTCCTAGGATTCTCTGCATGTCTACAACAGTTCTTTCTTTTTTTCTTTCAATTCACAAACATTTATTAAATATCTACTATTGTGGAAAGGTGTTGTACTAGGTGATCTGATCTTTGGTATTCCACCATCTAGGTTTCTGTTAACATGCATTTTTCTATTACATTTAAATCTTGAGTTATAAAAAATATAAAAATATGAAAATATCATAATAAGCAGTAATTTCCTTAAGGGCAAATAAAATCAGCACATTAATTTCGATGAAAATAGAATTCTGAAGCTCAAAATATGGCCCATCATTCTTTATTCCATAGTAGGAATGTAGAAGAGACAGAAATCTTCAACATTTTGGCATGATTAGGCTCATCTTCCTGTTTCCCATGCCTGTGTGACACATGTATCAGGGATACCTGTGCTAAAACTCTCTACCACCTATATGTTTCTCCATTGCTTTAATTCCAGCACTTTCTCAAAGCAACCATGGCCTTATTTTCATGGGTTGGCCCCAGAGGAAGACAGGTAGAAGAAAGCAACAAGAGAGTCCCTTAAAATCCTAAGACTTAGTGGGAGATGCTGAGCAAGGGAGAGACATCCCACCTTGTAGGGGAGAGGGGGAGAGCATCCCAGACACATTCATTCTTATTGGCCCTTGAAGGATCCCTTCCACCCCTGGTCAGAAGCATGCCATTCTCCTATTTTAAATAGAGGCCGATAAAAACTAAGGACCTTAGTTTTACATGTGAGGAATCTTACAACCATACACTACTAGAGTTGGAAGGGACCCCCTCACATATATACAATTGATTCTAAGGCCAAGGCCACACACACACAATTGGAAACCAAGGCCAATAGAGGCCTAGTTAGTACTGGAAAGTTTCTGAGCTCCCTCCAACACTAAATTAATCTGTTGGTTCTTTTGTCTTCACAACACCAAGTTCCTTAGCCCACTTCTTCAGGAAATTGCAAGAATTGACTACTTATTTTGACATTGTACAGATGCTGCCCAAGAAGCAGAACTCTATTTAATAACAGACCCTTTAGATAGCTGCTGCAGCCACAAAGGACAGAGTGGGTTTTTCACACGTGCACAATATGGAAAAGATCAAGATTTAGACTAGGAAGGACCTCAGAGGTCATCTTGTCCAATCCCCTCATTTTACAGATGGGAAAATAAGGCCCAAGAAGGGGACATGATGCATAACAGTGCTTGGCAGAGTTAGGATTTGAACCCAGGTCAACTGACTCTATATCCAGGGTTCTTTCCATTATGCATGGGATATCCACCAGTTTTCCTTAGCTTTTCCAGCAGCCCACCTCCTTTTCTGATTAGAAATCACTTCGGTGATGTCATTTATGCCATTCTTCATTGGTAATGAACTATAATGTGGTCATGTCCTCTACTCTAATACAGGTTCCTTCCTTACTAGATGTGTGACTCTGGGCAAGCCACTTCCTTAGCTGTAAATGGGAGTCATAATAGCACCTACCTCACAGGGTTTCTGTGAGGATCAAATATTTGCAAAGTGCTTGGCACAGTGCCTGGCACATAGCAGGCATTTAATAAATCCTTGTTCTCTTCCCTTTAATTAATTGCTTTTGTTGTTGTTCAGTTGTGTCTGACTCTTCGTGACCCCCTGGACCACAGCGCGCCGGATCTTTCTATCCTCCACTACCTCTCAGAGTCTGTCTAAGCTTGTGTTCGTTGCTTCCACGATACTATTTGTCCATCTCATCCTCTACCCTCCCCTTTCCTTTTGCCTTCAGTCTTTCCCAACATCAGGGTGTTTTCCAACGAGTCCCATCTTTTTGTTATTTGGCCAAAGTATCGCGTCAGCTTCAGTATTTAACCTTCCAGTGAATAGCCTGAATTAATGTCTTTAAGTATTGACTGATTTGACCTACATGTTGTCCATGGAACTCTCAAAGTCTTCTCCAACATGGTTCCAGATCAATCTTCTATTTTGTCTTTAATTGGTATTTTTGCAGACAAAAAATATTATTGGCTGCATTCGATTATAGCCAGTAGGCAGGACTTTGATGAATCTGCGATATCATCAGTATGAGCGCTCTCCCCAAGCTAAAACCTACCTATGACTTTTCATACTATACAAGCCTCGCTTATATTTTCCAAGAAATCCACTGGGGGTGGGTGGACATCCACGCAGCATACTGAGGGCCTTCCTCTCCTGTTTATTGTCCCTTGTTCCTTCCACCTCACTTTCTATTCTGGCCCATACATCTCTCTGGGGGACCTCCTTTAAGCTGCTTTTCTCATTTGATAGGAGAAACATTGATGTTACCTGCACCTATTGATAAGGTCAAAACAACACTTAGCAAATCAAAAGCAGCTTCGAAAGGTTCCACTTAAAGATAAACTGTAGGGAAGGAATATCACCCCTTTGAAAAGACCTTTGTGATCAATTCATTGAGTAATGAAAACTTTCCTACTTTGCTACGGGCAGCACTTGTTGTGGTAGCAAAGAACTGGAAACCAAATAGATTCTTATTGATCGAGGAATGGCAAAACAAATTGGAGTACCTGGATTTAATTGATTATTATTGTGGTGTAAGAAATGATGAAGACAGACAAGCATGGAAAGACATATGAACTGATGCAAAGTAAGCAGAATCAAAAAAACCACATGTACAATGATTACAAGGTAAAAAGAAAGAACAAAAACCACGAAACAAATCTCAATGTGGTGAAATTATAGTGACCAAGCTTGACCCCAAGGAAAAGAGATGATACCTCTCTCCGCTCCTTTACAATGATAGAAATCCCTGGGTATGGGAGACTACATATAACAACAGACTTTTTTAAAAATATGTTGATTGGTTTTACTAATTTTTTGGCTTTTCTTTTCTTGTTTTAAAAGAATTCTTTATTATAAGTGATGGCTCTTTTGGAGAAGGTAGGAGGAGGGATATAGGGAGAAATATAGGGGAATCTATTTTTAAAAAGGAAACTGATATTAGAGACTTGTTAACTTTGCAATGCCACATCAAGAGAAAATTTCAATTAAATTGATAGATTTTAATGTTACATTTCCTCTGAGATACTCCCTAAGTTGACACTCAAATTTATAGGTTGGGTCACAAGAGGGCGAATACCTTAGGTTCGAGGGGCTACCATTTAGGTAACCACACTAAAACTATAGTTCACAATCCCCATTATTGGTCTGCTTCTCAACTAGCTCAAAGCAATGACACATACTAAAATGATATACGTGGAACAGTATCTTCAAAACCTCCCACCACCCACAAACATGGTTGCACTCTTCCACGAAAACATACCAAGTCATGGGAATAATGAGCACTGGTTTTGGGTACAGCAGTATCAAGGTACACATTAAAGGCACACACGTGTGCAAGGCTCTTCACTCATCTGGCACTGCAAGGTCTTCCCGAGTTCTTTCTTTCTTCAATCCTCACAAAAATCCTCTGCTGGTCAGCCTCTCTGTGGGGTGGGCTGCTCAGCTGGGTTTACAGGGTTTCTTTCTTTCTGTACCCCAAATCTCAATTGCTAGGGCTAGCTGTCTTGAGTTAAAGAGCTGGCTATTTTCTACTGTCAAAGGTCCCTTATTTGAAGCTGTTTACTGCCTCCAATGACTATCTTTCTGCTTCTCTATTTGTCTGGAGTGAATGTTTCGCCTCCTTCATCTGTGCCTGAAACTCTCTACAACTGTGTAGAACAACTGCTGGATGGCGCGTCTTCTTCTGTGGGAGCAGTTCTACTGCTAGATGCCCTGGTAAAGAGAAAAATAATAACCCCCTTCCCCAGGAGGTGGAGTTGCATTCTTCCCCCAAATGACGGATCCCGCCTCAACTCTCTTATGACTGACTGCCTTGTATCTTTTAAGGGCTACTGGATAGCTTGCCCAGTCATTGTTTATCCAATGACATTGCTCCTTTCTGATTCACTTGAGGGTCCTCGTTTGTTTTTTATGAGGAACCTCATAAATCGATCATAAAGTGATCACCTGATTTGGCTGCATTTTTTTTTTCCTAACTTGCGCAACCTGGAAGCACATTGGCCATTTAGAAGCTTTGGTTTGCTCCATTTCAGACCCAGGACAGCTCATCGCCTTAGGCAACATGGTTTGACTTCTGCAATCAACTGTTTCTGGGGGCTCACCATGTTGGTGCCAGGTAGTGTAGACACTGTGGTTCAGAACCCATGAATTCAAGCAATCCACTGGCTTCAGCCTCCCCAATAGCAGGGACTTCAGGTGTGAGCCACTATCTGGTGGTGTGGCAGCATTTTTACAGATAGTTATCATTCTCTTTTCTGTGATTTGGTCCTGGGCTTTCAAGGACCAATTCCTCTACATTAAAATGAAAATTATATAATGTGGGAAAAGTATACTGGCCTCTGCCTTGATGGAGGTCCATTGATGTCAGAAAGTCTACCAACACTAGTTTTAAAAATGTGTTTTCTCTTGCAATTTGGATACCTTACATCTTTCACAGACAATCACCTATATTAAGATAGATAAAAGGAGAGTTACATACGTAATAATTTTTTACATAATGGTGAGCCTCCTTTGGACTTCAGAAAAGCTGAAGATTGGAAGGGGCAAACAGAGAGGCAATAAAATGTAAAGGAAACATTCCTCTCAAGGCCAATGATGACAATTAACTTGCTCCAGGGCACCGACTGCCTCTAAACTTTTGTCCCCAGCCACTCATCTACATAATGCCCCAACAGGAATCTGGGAAACTAACTGTCTAGTCAGCATAAGTAAGGGTAAGGTTCTTTATGGAAGGAATGATTCTCTGAACCATAAAGAATTATTAAATAGGAAAGACTAGACTTCTCCCATATCCTGTCTGGAGGTGACAATCCTCAGAGCCAAAGGCCCCAGGGGAATCACTGACAAGGGGTTTCTGCTAATCCTAGACCAAGGGTCACTGGCCTTCCTAAAAGAGGAAAAAAAAATCAACCTAATTAAAAAGAGTCCAGTAATACCTGGCTAAACCAGAAGTCAGAGGTCATGGAGACTACAGCTTCCCCTTGAAGACCAAGTCCAGGAAGTTAAGTTGATCAGCAGAGATACTGTCCCATGTGAAGAGCTCTACCTAGGGTGGGGGCAGCAGCCCAGCCAGGTGAAAGACCTACTTGGACCAACCCAATAATGGATCTCCTATTCTAGCTGAGATATGGGGAACTCATCAGGACACTCCTGAGAAAGAAAGTACACCGGGGCCCAGCTGTTCCATGGTCGTGGGCTGCCTTGACAAAACATGTTTCCTATACACGTGTACTACTGATTGTACCGTAAGTCTGTGGCCACTCGCCACTCCTGCGGACTCTGTGTGTGTTTGCGGAGTGTGCAATCCAGGATTCGGGAGACATATTTTTGTATTTACTGGTTTTGATATGCCGGTTGAGTAAATGTTTTTTTCTTAAAGTTGATTGAGTCTATTGTCTAATTGTTAAAGGGAAGCACACCAATGGGGACTTGAGGGTTGAGGAAGACTTATTACAAAATTGTGTACTGACATGGGAGCAGAACATAGAGCAATTCTATATTATTGGGAAACATGCCAGCTTCCTTGTATCCAAGTGCATTGAAGGATACTTGAACTAAAGGAAGAAAATGCCATTTTTCTTAATGCTAATAATAGAGGTGATGCCATTCATTTGATAACATTTTTTTCCCCCTGAAACTTATATATTTGATGGATTTTTTGAAAAGCTGAGTACTCTAAATGAAACAATTGTTGTTCAGTCACATCCAACTCTTCATGACCCCATGTGGAGTTTTCTTGGCAGAGATACTGGAGGGGTTTGCCATTTCCTTCTCCAGCCCATTTTACAGATGAGGAAACTGAGGCAAACAGGGTTAAATGACTTGCCCAGGGTCATGCAGCTAGTAAGCATCTGAGGCCAGATTTGGACTCATGAAGATGAGTCTTCCTGACTCTAGGCCTGACTCTCTAACCACTACACCACCTAGGTGGCTCTAAAAATAAAAATACGATATTCTAAAATTCATACTCTGATTGAGAAAGACAATGACAGTATTAATGAAAAAGAGCTAAGGATGAATAAATTTGCAAAATAGTATTTTTTCATATGTTTCCCAAACTTAAAAATACTTCACCAGTCTACAGAAGCAATCCTCAACTTATTTTAAAGACCTTCATATGGAGTGGGGCGGGGGCGGGGAGGAAGGGG
Organism: Trichosurus vulpecula; assembly: GCF_011100635.1. NCBI lineage: Eukaryota > Metazoa > Chordata > Mammalia > Diprotodontia > Phalangeridae > Trichosurus > Trichosurus vulpecula. The sequence goes on from NC_050574.1 coordinate 328,778,705, forward strand.
GAAAACAAGAACAAAGTAAAAAGTGTACAGCAGAGAACAAAGAAAAACTATAAGGAAGCAAAGAAAAGATGGACAGCTCTCAACGCAGCATGTAGTATTTATTATATAGGCTTTCTTGAAATGGAAATTTATTGCTGTATGTTTTGAATCCTCCCTTATGTTCTGCTGTGCACATGACATTTTTTTCTTTCCTTATCTTACACTTAAGTTTTAATATTTAATTTTATGTTTCTTCCTCTTTTCTCATTATATATTTAACTTTTAGCATTTAAGTCTAAAATTTAAAAAAAAAGATTTTAAATAAAGACTTTGTTTTGTCCAAATAAAAATAGGAAAGGAATCCACTTGCCAATAACAAATATGATACATTTGTTCTTCCTGTATCTGTTCAAGAATAGTTAGTAGATGTGTCTTATTATAGTACTTTCAGTACTATAATCTGGATATCTTATATTTTAATTACAGGCAAAGAATTAATTGGTTCATCAAATCAAGTGAAAAAATTTAACTGATTTTTGTTACCCATTTACGAAATAGGGTTTTGTGGCTTTATCTGTCTATAAAGATGAAATACAGATCTCAATTTATGGTTAATGAAATAAGGAGTAGCAATATCATCGATGACAATATTTTAGAAACTTTGCCCTGACAGACAAGCCCTCCCAACATATTAAATATTATTAATTTTAGGGATCCGAGATTGGACCTGTGGTTTCATCATTGTAGAGATCTCCCAGGTGAATAAAAGTCAGCACCTTCTCTGAAATTTATAATCCAAAAAGTAGCCTAGGGCACTGAAAGGTTAGGTAACTTGCCCACAGTCATGACATACCTGTGGGATTACATGCCAGGGGAAAGATTTATCCCAGATTTACTTCCTGGCATGGAAGCAGGCTCTCTATCCACATCACACTGTGTCTTGTTAGTTATTATAAATATGAGAATTGTAACAGATTTTTTAAATGGTCAGGGTCTATTACCTTGTTTTATTGTATTTAAAATAATTCTTTGTGTTATTTTAAAATCAATAAATTCTTAATTTTATTTGAATAAATGTGAGATAAAATTATTTGTGTAGATTATTTTATGAAAAGTTGGGGGAGTAACGGTGACTTTTTTGTTTAAAAGGTGGGAATCACTACATAAAATTTTGAAATGACTGGATGTGATGCTCTAAAAGGTCCCATCAATTTCTAAATCTATGATTCCAGTCATTTGCAAAAGGGATAGGTGAGCTCTAAGTGTTCTATTTCTCTTAGTTCTGGGCTCTTAACCTTGGGTCCCCTGGACTTGGCGGAGGAAAAAAAAATTACATCTTTATTTTCACTAACCTCTAACTGCATTTTCTTTCATTATGAGTTAAAAAAAACCCCACAGAACCAAAATATTAATTGGAGGAGTCTGCAGTCTTCATCAGACTGACAAAGGGTTGTTGTGAGGATCCAATGAGGAAGTTGTAAAGCATTTAGCACAGTGCCTGGCACACACAAATGCACTCCGCAGCAAATGAAAGCGCCGTGTAAAGGTTATTACTATTAAAGGGGTCCATGGTGCAGAGAAGGTGAAGGACCCTGGTCATGTTCCATCCCTTCTTTTGACAGATGAGGAAACTGAGGCCCCGAGATGGGATATCGCTTGCCCGGTGGGTCCACCGCCTGGCGAAGGACGTGACCGGCGTCCTAAGTCCCAGGCGCACCCAGATCACTGCAGCTCAACGGCTTCACACCGCGCCCCTCCCCACCCTCGGACGCTACTGGGCACCGCCCCCCCTCCTCTCGCCCGCACTCTCTTCCCGGGGGGGGGGGCGCGCGCACCCCCCTCTGCGCAGGGAGACTCGCGCCAGCTGCTGGCCCTTTAAGAGCGAGGGCCGCCCCGCCTCGTTCCGGGCACGCAGGCGCGCGCACGCGGCGGCTCCCTCCCCCGGCCCCACCCCCTCCCGCCCTGCCCTGGAGAGGCTCTAGCAGCACCTGCGGTGGCAGGCGGGGGCGCGAGCCCCGGGGCCGGCGGCGGAGAGCGCGGGGCCACGGACAGGCGCGCGCGGGCGCAGGGGCGCGCGGGCGCGGTAGGGGGCGGGGGCAGACTCTGCAGCCCGGGAGGAGGAGGAGGAGGAGGAGGAGAAAGGGGAGGAGGAGGAGGCAGGGGCTCCGCGGGCTGAGCCCGGGAGTGCGGGGCTGCCCCAGCGGGCTGGAGGCCTCCCCAGCATCACCATCCGGAGCAGGGGGGCAGCGCGGCCTGAGGAGGGCAGGGGGCCCCGGGCCCCGTGGGGAGGGCTTCCGACTGCCGAGGGGCTGAGCGCGGCGCTGCCGGAGGAGCCGCGGCTCAGCCGGCGCGGGCTGCTCAGCTGGGAGCCGCAGCAGAGGCGGGGGCTGAGGCCCAGCGTGCAGGAGCAGGGGGGCGTGAGCTCGGGGGTGCAGGAACAGGGCGGGGTGGGCGCGGGGGTGCAGGAGCAGGGAGCGCGCGGCGGCCGCAGGCCGAGCGCGGGGGGCAGCGCTGGCTCTGCTGGCGCCCCCCAGGACTGGACGAGCCTGCTGCTCTGGGGCCGCTCCGGGAGCTGGCCGGCAGTACAGGAGGTGGGCTTGGGTCCTAGGAAGCAGCACCAGGAGAAGGGGGAAGGAAGCCCCGCAGTCCAGGAGCACGGGGAGGCTGGGGCCGGGGTACAGGAGCGGGGCGAAGGAGCAGATCTGCAGAGACAGCCGGTGGAGCAGGAGGTCGGGGGCAGCCCGGGCGAGCAGGGAGAGTGGTTTACGTGGAGCCTCGGGGAGCCGGCGGGGTGGTTTGAGGGGACCTCCAGGGAGCCGGGGGTGCTGCTGGGGAGGAGCTCAGGCAAACAGGCAGGGCAGTTTGGGGGAAGGCCACCTGAGCGGTTTAGGGGGAGCTCTGGCAAACACAGAAGGGAGGAAGTGACCCAGCATATCTGGAGAGGGTTAGAACTGCTTGGGGGAGCCCGACTGGTAGGACCCGGGGGACCTGAAGGAGAAGGTCGGCTCGGGGTGCAAGAGGCAAATTGGAGGCCGGGGGTGCAGGAGGGACAGGTGAGGATCTCTGTCCAGGAAACTTATTTCGAGAGAAAGGGACAGGGCCTTCCCCAGGGCGCAGAGGCCACCCCGGAGGGACACAGAGTAAGGAGGCGGAGGAGGAGAAGGAGGTGGTGAGGCGGCTTTCTGGGGGTGTGTGAAGGGGCTTGCTCGGGACCATAGAATGTAGTGGAGGGGGCTAGGAAGCAGAAGGGCTGTGAGTCAAGGAGAGGTTGGACAGTGGAGTCCAGAAGCATCCTGTTTGACCCTCTTCTCTCACCACTTTTTGGGGAGCCTGGAAGCTAGTGTGGTTTGGGGGCATTCCTCCCCTCATCCTTCGGGGGCAAGGCGGCAGAAGGCTGCAGGTAAGGGCATTACCTCGATCTCAGTTCTGAGTTGGGCACCTGGGTCCCTTTGTGGGTGGGGGTTCTTACAGCTAGTGGGAAGAAGCCTGTGGTCGTAGAAGGTCAAGGGTTTCAACTCTGACCCTGATATGTTTTTATTTGGTTTCTCTCCCTTTACTTTCCAGTACTGGGTAATCATGGGGGTGAAAGATACTAATTGCCTGATGAATCTTGGGCCATTTGCCCAACAGATTTGGGGAAGGCCGATGCAGATAGCCCATGTGTATAATCCGCAGAGCCAAGAGATGACCATACAGCCCTCTTTCATAAGAATGTATTTCACTTTCCTCCAGAAAAAAAATATTTCAGCCTGGGCAGAAGGGCAGGAGAGTGATAACCTTCTTCCCCTGCCTCACTTCCCCTTACAAGGGGTCTGTTATATGAAAGTGGTGATGAATATCAGTTTGTAACCAATCCACAGAGTCTGAAATCCTGCGAGTTGTTAGAGCGTATTCAAAGGAAAGTAATGGGACTCTAGGCCAAACCAGTTTGAAAGAACTTCAATATTAATAAAAACTCATATTTATATAGTGCTTTAAGGTTTGCAAAGGAGATTCCTACCCTTCCTGTGGTAGGGAGAAGTAGGTTCGGAGCAGCAAGCACCTGGCACCTTCAGGACTCTGTGAGGTCAGTGCTGCAATGGACACTGAATTCAGGGAGAGGAAAAAGTGCAGTTAAGTCCAAATGTGATTTGCTCAGAAAGCAGAAAACTTACCCTGTAACTTTGCCATGTGGGCTAGAGGTATGAATGTAGCACCTGCCCTCTGTTCTACACCCCCCCACCCCGTGAAAGGAACCTCATTGTTATGGGGAAAAGGATGAGAAGTAGGTGGAAGGGTGATGGGTATAGATAGTAAGAATCTTGCTTGCGTCTAGGTGAGACTGCAGATAAGGCCCACTAGTCACAAGAATTATTGAATAGCTCACAATTCTCTTGTTTTTTAAGATTAACAAAGCACTTTGCCCACAGTCCTGTGCAGGAGTTGTAGTTAATGCAAGTGTTATTATCCCATACTTGGAACATAGGAAGCATTTAACCAATGCTTATTAATTGATTTTCCTAGTTTTTACATTTGAAGAAACTGAGACCTCTTGATCAAATTAATTGCCTAGGAGGTCATATAGCTAAAAAGTATGAGAATTTGGAATTTGAACTCAGGTCTTACAGTTGCCAAGACCCATGCGGTCCTCTAGGAGTAGGGGGGTGGATCCTCTATTTCCTATCTGTGGCTGCCCTCAGGGGAGTCCTAGCTAGAGGCTAAATGTTCACCCGGTTGAGCTGTGGGTATTGAGCCAGTATCAAGACCGTAGCTCCCTGTCAACGTGTGAGGCTTGTGCCACTTCAGCTTTTATCTCTCTTTGGCTCTGTTCCACCTGGGGGAGGAGGCAGTCAGACAAAAACTCTGGCATTCGGGATGTCTCCTTTTGCAGCCACACCCAGAGCTTGGAGATGATCTCTAGCCTCCAAAGAGGTTATGTGGTGGGGGAGAAGGGCTTGGGAGTCTTAGATTTTTGAGGTCTGTTACTTCCTGTTACCACCTGACTGGTGGCCAGGCTCTGCCTCAGTTTCCTTCCGTGGTGCCAGTGTTACGCTTCAGCACTCATTTTGCTTAGCTGACCATAGAACAGCCATGGAAGGAAGGTCAGAAACATTAGAGTTCTTGCTTTCCAGCTTCCTTGGTTGTGGGGGGAGTGGAGTCTCTATTTCTCTCTAGTTATAAACAGGACACGTTGTGGTCCTTTTTTGTCTTTTCAGTCTCGGGGAAGATCTGTAGGCATGTCTCCTATTACGACTATGTTGGGACCCCTCTGCTACTGTAGTGTGGCTATAAATGAAGCTACAAGCCAACGATGGGGCATCCCCTTTGGGACTTGATCCCTACATGGAAGGGAATGGGCTGCCCGAAGGTGCTCCTCCCTGTTTCTTCCCTTGTAGGGCTGAGGGGCAGCCAGCTGTGCCTGAGCCGGTTAGCCCGCTCCAAACCCAAACTCGTCTGTCTACTTCCCATCCCACGCCTGCCAGGCCATGGTTGGAGAACCGTAATTCTGCAGTGATGACGTGCCACCCCCTTAGAACCCACACCCCAGAAACCTGGCTCCAGTGAGTGACCGTACGTGGCTCCTGTGCCCTCCGTATTGGCTATGGGCGATACTTGTGGCCGTGGGGGTGGGGACTCCTGGAGAAGGGAGGCTTGGATGGTAAACTAGTAGCTTTCTTGTTAGGTCTGAGTGCAGTCCCTGGTTACTAAACACAGCCCTCCCTGAATTTGCCCTCTGCCATCCTGTGTGTGCTACAAGGATGAGTATAGTGTTGTATGGGGGAAAAAAAAAACCAAAACAAAACAGACAGCTTTGGGTTTGGAACCAGAAGACCTGGGTTCAAACCTCCAGTCTGTTACATTCAGTTTCTTTTTCTCCTTCTGTCAAACTGAAGAGATGGAGCAGGAAAAAGAAACATCACTGTCTCTGTCTCTCTGTTTCTGTCTCTCAGTCTGTCTCTGTCTCCCACTATGTTTGGTTTGTCCCCTTCCACCTCTCCAAAAAGTTGCTGGACTGGATAGGCCTCATAGCAGAGGGTGGTAGGAAGATGGAAGAAGGAAGGAAGGATTCAGCCATGAGTGTGGGCTTTGGAGCTTAGAACTCTTGAAGGGGCAGGTCTGGTACTCTTAAGTGGGAGTGTGTAGGTTGGGACTTTAAATGCCATCTCAGGGATGTCAGTCAACGAGCATTTATGAAGCTTTTACTTTGTGCGAGTAATTGTGCTGAATGCTGGGGATGTAAAGAATTGGGGCTGGGGAGCATGGCCCTTAAGAGATTCATGTTCTACTAGGGGAACATAACTGCATACAAGGTATATACAATATAAAGGGAAGCTAGGCACTGGAGATGGAGAGAACCTGGAAAGCCCCCCAGAGGATGGAATTTGAGCTGAGTTCTGAAGGAGAGAGAAGGCATTCCAGGCATGGGGTGACAGGAGTTTCCTGTGGGGAATAGAAAGATCAGTGTAGCGTATAGTACGGACTTGGAAGGGGTGAGGTTGTGAAGGCCTGTAAATGCTGATCAGATTATAGTAATAGATAATAGCTAGCATTTATATAGTTTTTTAAAGTTTGCTTTACATTTATTATTTTCTTTAGTCCTTGGTGAGGTGGATACTGTCAGTATCCCCATTGTGTGCTTCTGAGGAGACAGGCAGAGGGAGGCTATTTAAACTCAGGTCAGGGTTCTGGATGTGACCTTTATGTGCTACTGTCTGGTCCTCTGTTTTCTCCACCCTCTCAGTATTCCCGATCTCCTCTGTTATTAGTTGTGGTCCCTTAATCTACCATTGGGGAGAGAGAGGGAGTAACTGCATAGGTGAGGTGTATATTAAAGCCAGTCAGTATTCTTTTCCATCCTGGGTTGTTAGTTTTTGGTGTTGGGTATGTGTTAGAGATGACTAAATTTAAAAACCACAACAAAAACCATTTAGCTATCTAAGATAGAACCTCCTATATTTCGTTTCTATAAAAATTTTCTTTTAACTGCATTTGTGTTCTATGGAGTGCTGCGTTTATTCCTTTTTTAAAAAATAGTATTTTATTTTTCCACAATTACATGTTAAAACAATTTTCGACATTGGTTTTTAAAATTGAGTCCCAAATTCTCTCCCTCCCTCCCCACTCCCTCATTGAGAAGGAAAGCAGTTTGATGTTGGTTATATTTATGTAGTCATGTGGCATTTATTTCTAAACTGGATATCAGTTACTTTTTAAATCAGAAGAGACCAGAAAAGGAACTCTGGAATAATATTTTTAATAGTAATAACTAATCCTGGTTGGTGTACAGTTATGTTATGTTTAAGGTTTATACAGTACTTTCTTCACTGAAGCCTTTGAAGTAGGTTGTGTAATGCAAATATTGCTATCCATTTATTGAGGGGAAAACAGAGGCTCAGGGGACTTGCCCAGGGTTTCACAGCTAATATGTAGAGCTGGGGTTCAAACCTCATCTCAGATTTTCTACATTCAAGACCAGGTCACTTTTTGGCAGCTAGGTGGTGTGGCAGATAGAGCCCTGGGCCCAGAGTCAGGAAGACCCGAGTTCAGATTGGACCCCAGCTACTTATTAGTTGTGTGCACCTGGGCATCTCACTTAAATCTGTTTCTGCCTCAGTCTCCTGAACTGTAAAATGGAGATGATATTAGCACCTAACTCCTAGTGGTGGTACTGTGGGAATCATATGAGATATTTGTAAAGCGCTTAGTACAGCGCCCGGCACTTCATTTATAAATCATTTATCAATCACCAGATGTACGGAGAGTATTAGGCTAGGTAGGTTGCCAAGTTTAGCCAAGTTTAAGAGCTCTGACTCCAGGAATGGGACTCTTTTTTTCCCCCTTTCTTTTTAAAATCACACTCTTGTAACAACAAGAGTCATTACTTTTCTTCAGTTGCAGATATTGAGGGAGCTGAAAACCCAGGCTGCAAGTCTTCTTTCTCCTGATGACCCCACCTAGGGTACAGTGCTAGAACCTCGGTGTCTCCGCTGTGGGCCGAGGGTGGGGGATCCTTGTATTGCCTGTCCACTGGGTGACCTCAGCCTGGTCTTTCTGTGCCTCAGTTTTTCTGTCTCCAAATTATGGGTGTGAGAGAGAGGTCTTTTCCAGCTCCAGTGGTCTTAGGTGCTGTAATCTAGTGCATTGTCCCTATCCTTCAGCTGCCGCCCATCCTCTGGTCCCTGGGGAGAAGATAAAGGTCATAGACTGTTTACAGGAAATTGATCTCTTCTTCCTCTTTTAGACTTCCCAACTCCTATTAGTTGAACCAGAAGTTAGGAAGACCTGAGTTCAGATCCAGTGTCAGACACTAGCTTTGTGATCCTGGGGTTTCCTCAACAGTAAAATGGGGGTAATAGCCCCTGCCTCACAGGACTTTGAGCATCAAATGCGATAATGACTGTAAAGCACTTAGTATAGTGTTTGGAACACAATAAGCACTATACAAATGGTAGCTAATATTATTAATATTAGTATTGTCTGTAAGGTGGAGATAACAGCATCTGCCTTACAGGGTTGTGAGATTCAAACCTGAAACCACTCTTTAATGCTACCTGTTAGCTGTTGGGTGGAGGGCTGAAGAGGGAAATGAAGCATAATGGAAAGAATCTTGAGTTAGGTGTCAAAAGACCTGGACTGCTCTTAGGTGCTTTTTCTGGGGAAGAGGTCAAAGGTTGCTCTCCTTTCTTCCATAGACTGGGGTGATAGATGACTTCCTTCCGACCCCTCCTAAGTAAGCCTAAGTAATATCCAAACTCCTCAGCCAGGCATTCAAGACATGGGAACTGCCTACATTTCCAGAATTATTCCATACCACTCCCTTGACAAATTCTGTGTTCCCACCAAACTGGGCTTCTATCCATTCTCTGATGAGCCTCTGTCCCCCATGCCTGGAATTCTCCCTTGCCTCGTCCTTGACCCTTAGAATCCTTCAAGGCTTAGCTCTGGTGACATCTTTTCCACATGGAGGACCACCTCCTCCCCTGACCCCCCAGTCCCAGGGACGTCTTTGCTGGCTGGGACCCAGACAGCAACATTTTGAGTGTACCTAGCTCCTTGAAACCTGTCCAGAAGGGTAACAGTGGGTTTGGACTCTAGAGGAGACCATATCTCTGTTAGCTCCATAAGTTTATAACCCTTCCCCCCCCCCTCCCCGTTCCTTCCTCCTCAACAGTCCCTCTCTTCCCCCACTCCACTCTGAGGACTCTGGCCTTAACAATGGGCCCCTTCAGCTGGGACCTCTGTCTGGGCATAGAGAAGGGTGAACATGGACAGGGGCTGACTAGAGCTAATCTCTGCCCTTCCCTCTGCCTACTTTTGGAAAAGATCTGAGGCCGGGGAGGGCAGGCAGGAGGCAGGTGTTTCTTTGCATCCTAATAAATTTTAACTTGTAGATTTATGCCTGTGAGTGGCACATTTAATAAATATTTGTATGGGCTACTCAGTTTTTTCCATGAGAAATAGGGGTAGTTGCACACTATCTGGGCTCTTTTTGTTATTTAGTTGTTTTAAATTGCGTCTGACTCTTCATGACCCCCTTTGGGGTTTTCTTGGGAGAGATATTGGAGTGGTTGGCCAATTTCCTTCTCCAGCTCATTTTACTGGTGAGGAAACTGAGGCAAACAGGGTGAAGTGACTTGCCCAGAGACACACAGCTAGTGTCTGAGGCCTGATTTGAACTCAGGAAAACATCTTGTTGACTCCAGTGCAATATGGCACCACCTGAGGGCTCTAGTACTCTATAGTGGTCTCTCCTCCCTGCTACCCTCCCGTAACTTTCTGTTGGAAGGCAAAAAGGTCTTCATTCTGAAATCCTCAATAGGCCTTGTCAACATGGTTGTGGGACTTCATAAGATTATATATTTAGAGCTGGGTGGGACATAAAAGTTCATTTAATTCGACTCCCTCATTTTACTGATGAAGAAATTAAGGCCTAGAGAGGGGTAAGTGACTTCTCTAAGGTCACCTAGGGAGTGACAGGCAGAATTTGAATTCAGATCCTTTGACTCCAAATACAGACTTTTTTCCTCTCCATTCTACCAAGTTGGATTCTTAATAGTTTTTTAAGTGGGCAAAGGGGCTCCTTCCAGGAAAATTTTTAAGGCATTGAGAAATACCCTTCCCCCAAATATTAACAATGTAAACATTGTCTACAAGGTTATCAGAGGCATATAGCTATAGAGTGTAGGTGAAACAGTTTCAAGTATCTTGGATATGTAGGTGGGAGTTGTGAATTCTGTTGGGAGATTTTGTCTCTTGGGTGAGAGCTCACTCCTATCCTCAACCCTAACCCTTAATTCAGTGTTGGGGAACCTGTGGCCTCGAGACCACATGCAGCCTTCTAGGTCCTCAAGTGCATCCTTTTGACAGAATCCAAACAAAGGGCCACACTTGAGGACCTAGAAGGACACATGTGGCCTTGAGGCCACAGGTTCTCCACGCCTGCCTTAGTCCCTTTGAAGAGTTGGGTATTTGCCTCTTCTAGACCAACCACTCAGGAGGTCCTTCATCCATTTATCAACTTCCCTATCCCAGTGGGGTTTGGTGGCCTTAGGTGTTATCTGGTCAGTGGGATGGTGGCAAGGGGGCAGAGAAGGGCCTTTGGAGCATTCTTCCTTCCGGTAACCATGGAGGAGACTGAGAGGGAGGGAGGGATGGATGGATGGATGGGGGGTGGGGGGGGTGTGAGGGAGAGAGAGGGAGGGAGAGCAAGCATTTAAGACTGGGCTTGAATTAAAGTGATACTGAAACCATAAGAGATTTGTAATAGCCAAGGAGCTGTTATTAGGCTTGGAGCAGGAATAGCAAGGATCACATTGACATTCCCAAAGGGCATCATCATCCCTCCTATCTCTTTGTCCCACGAAGACTCTGGCTTTTCTGGATTAAAACAAAGAAGGGTTTGGGGGAGGGGATCCCTGAGGCCTACTGGATTTGGTCCAGCTCTTTACAACTAGAACAGTGAAAAGATGCCAGCTGCTGTCAGTGTAAAGGTAAATCTTCCCTCTCTCTCCTATAATTGCTCACCTGTTCTTGTAATGAAGGCTTGTTAGAAGAGTATAGGACTATTGAGTTCATAGACCTCTGGGCCTCTAGAACTGGAAGGGATCTTAAAGCTTATCTGGTCCAACCCCCTCATTTTACAGATGAAGAAATTGAGACTCAAAAGGGTGGGGTTAGCTTTGCCTTGTTACACCACTAGCAAATGATGGCAGGAAATCTGGACTCGGATTTCCTGATTTGAAGGTCTGTTCTCACCACAGCATGTTGCCTCTGTTTGGATGGTCTGACTGTCTACCACTTCCTTCTTACTTTCCTCCAAACCATGTTGCAGAAAGGAGTATAGACTGAGAGCCCAGGATTGTGTAATATGTTGTCATCTTGGTTCTGTTTCGAGCTGGGCTTCCAAGCGCCAGGAGGATAGGATAGGAAAGACTTGTGAGTTCTTTTGCTACCCTGGGGTTTGTCATAGAAGGGGCTAAAGGTTTATATTTGTCTCTTTGTGTGTCTCTGTACCTGTTTCTCCAAATCTCCCACCCCCAACCATTTAGCATCTTGCCTGTCCCCACCCCAGATCTCTGTTATTTGGGTTCTTAGGGAGAACAGCGAGGAGGTCCCTCCCTGGCACTTGAAGTGGCAGGGGTGGGGGGAATCAGAATCAGAGGGGCTTGAGAATCCAAAAACAGGTGTCCAGTATTTGGCCACTTACTGCCCTGAAACACAGAGGGGGAGGAGTGCCAGGGATGGTGTGGGTTTTGGTAACAATGTTGTGAAGAAGGAGGGAAGGCTCTTCTAATGTTGTTAGCTCTTAACAAGGGATCTGTTCCAGACTTGGGAACATGTTATTCTTCAAGGCCCAGTGGTGAGGAGGTAAAAATTAGGCTGGCTCATAGGATGGCATATATTCCCTAAATTATGGTAGCTTGTTTTGAAAAATCCTCATGCCCGGAAATTGCATAGCTAGTCCACTTCTCTGTGTGGATTTGTCACTTTAGTGCTGCTTTGGGGACCTGTGGGGGTGGAGAGGTGGGCAGAGATCCCAGGCACAAGTCCCTGCCTTGCTAGGAGGTGTGGAGCAAGAAGGGGACTAGGTGTGGAAGGGGAAGGGGGAGCTGTTCTCACTCCTTGCCAAAGATCATTTGGTTACTGGAAACATCCTATAGTAGTGGGGTGGGGGAGAAGGAGCTGGAGTCATTCGAATGACACTTGGTTACAGTCACTACTTTCCACCAACCAGAGGAGGAAGGAGATAGGCCTGGCTTCACTAGACAAAGTAGGAATCTCTAGTAAAGTGTCCTTGGAACAGTTTCTTCACAAGCTATCTTAGCTGTGGTGCAAGAGAGGAGCAAAGGGACAAAACTTCAGCCTGAAGGTCAGGAATGGGACCTGGGGGTACTGGGCGCCTGGCGTGGCGTAAGCTATCTCCCTCTATCCAGTTGGCCTCGGGTTCCAAGTTGGGGAAGATAAGGAAGGAGAGGAGATGGTTACTAAGAGCCTCTGAGTCTCCCTCCTCCCTTCCCAGTTTGCTCATTCCCCAATAAGGTTCTCTCTCAGGTTTTCCCAGAGATGAGTATAGGATGGAAGCTTCCTTTGGGCAATAAGGTGAAGGAGGAGGGAGGCAGGAGTTGGCTGCCAGAGTAACGAGGGCATATCTCCTTTGTGTCAATCCTAGACTGGCTGAGATGTCCCCATCACAGCCCCAAATACCTGGTGAGGAGTCAGTGAATGCTTCAGATGCCAAGGGAATGAGAGGGTGTGTGTGTGGTGCTTTGAGGCCCTGGGGGATGAAGAAAGAGGAGGAGTCTCTGGAAGAGAACTTCTTGAATCCAGCAGTAGCCCTGGGGTTGATGTGAGGAGAGCAGCTGCTTCTAGGGGAGCAGGTTGGAGCTATGCCAGGCAGAGGTGAGCCTTAGGTAGGATAGGGGCAGGCCTTGTCATATGAATTCTCTCTCATTTAACCTTTTCTCCCCCTTTCTCCCTTCTCTCCCTCTTCTTCCCTCTCTCATATCTATCTCCTTCACATACCCCAACTCCCCACCAGGGTTGTGGGCATTTGTTTTGCAGGGTCCATGCCTTGGGAATTATATCACTTGACTTTACTCCTAACCTGCTCCAAGTAGCCAGGGACAGTGGGTTCCCTGGTGGGAAGGTGAAGCATTTGAGCTTGGGAACTTTGTGATGGGAGGAAGTTGGAGGGGAAACTGAGCAGGGGGAGCCAGGCAGCACTCTTGAGGGTAGAAGTGTGGGCCTTGCTCCTCTCTGGGTGGGCACTAACCATTTCTAAGAAGAATTTCCTAGGAATTTGAGTGCCTCCTCTCTTTGGAAGTAGAAAGCCTTGTGAATAAGATAAGCTGTGATATTCTGAACTGTATCTAATAGGGGGGTGGGAGGGAAAGGTTGACCAGAGTGTCAGCTACTCTCTACCGTGCTAGATGCGTCTTGGTGAGAGGAGGTGACCCATATAGCTTCTAAGACCTTACCCTTAAGGGAGGGGAGATAGAAGTGGAGAATGTCTTCATACCACATGGTGGTTGGTATCCCCAAGTCTGAACCAAACCCTCGTTCATAGGGGGCACTTTAACCTCTGAGGTTTTGGTGAGGTCTAGGGTCCCTTCAGACTGGGGCTTCTTTGTGAAACTGGGGCAAAGGGGCTGTGATTGGGGGGCTAGAGATGAGACCTCTTAAGGGGAAGAGTTCTTTTCCTGGGATTCTTGGACAGGTTTCAGGGAGTCTATAGACTTGGATAGGGAAAAAAAAATTGCATCTTTATTTTTGTTAACCATTAGTTTCCTTTGTTAAAGGTGTTTTATGCATTTAAAAACATTATTCTAAGAAGGATCTATAGGTTTCTTCTGTCTGCCAAAGGAGTCTGTTACATGCAAAAAGGCTAAGGAACCTGTGCCCTAGAGGGTCATTCCCCACTCTTTGGGTCTCGTCCCCCACCCCCTCCCCTCGAGTTTCTTTGACTCTCTCCTCTTCCTAAGCTGAGAGCAGTGGGGGAGGGCCCATTGGTCTGGATGGGAGCATGAGCATTAGCACTGCCGAGGCTGTGTCGCCAGCAGCGGAATGGAAGCTGGGAACGAGGTTAGGGGGAGGGGACAGACAGGACAGTGAGGAAGCAAACCCAGCCTCCCCAGGTGGGCTGGGCATTGGACAGCAGCTCTGCTGGCTGCCTGCAGTGCCTCCTGCCCAGATGGGTGGTGGGATTTGGGGCCTAAAGGTGAGAAGGGGAAAGGGGTTAAAGAGGGAGAGAGAATGGCAGCCTTTAGCACCCCCTCAGAGATGAGGCCCTGAGAGCCCTTAACTGTTCTCTTCGCCGTCATGGGTTGTTAAGGGATGATCTGGCAGGTTGCCGTGGGGGAGGAAAGGCAATGGGGCCGGGGTCCTGCCTGCAGGGGAGCTTTGATTGATGAAAATGCTACTGACAGAGTGGAAAGGGTAAAGAGGGGAGGATCAGGGACTGCCCAGGCCAGGCCAGTGGGCTTCGGTTGTCTTCCTGGTCCCATTTACCTGCTCCCTGGACCTTAGGATCAGAAGCTTGCACCTTCCCTGCCATTTGGGCACCAGTAGGATAAGCCTGTCTGTCATTGCTTAACAAATGTAGAGGAGGATGGAGATAGACCTTGGTTGGGGTGGAGGAGGGGAGGGGATGAGATGAATGGGTAGAATTAGGCAGGTATGTCTCTCCCCCCTCCCCCCCCCCGCCCCCTCCCCACCTTTCCCATGGGGTATCTGGGCAGCTGAGGGTAGTACATCTGTGCCCTTCAGAAATGAGAAAGCAGTGCTTTCTTGGTGATTGTAGCGCAGTCCTGAGGATTTCAGTTGGGGAAAGAGAAAGGAGGCAGTATGGGGGAGGGGAGCTAGGTGTACCCACACCGTGCCTCTTTCCTCACCTGCGGGGGTCACCTGTAGGGGTAGTTGGTTTTGTCACATTGCAGCTCTCCATACCAAAACCGTGGAGACAGGATGGGGCCGGGTTCCACACAGGTCCATTTGGAAGGGCATTTCTGCCCTCTCTCCTGAATAGATAGATGGCTGGGGTTTAACTAGAGGGCAGCTGAAGCCGACTCTCAATGTCCCTTCTCCCCTTGGAGAATACTGGGTTGGTGTTTTCTCCTAGAGCCTGCAGGGGGCAGCGGCCACCTGGAGAAAGTAGATGGAACTTGGAGCTTATGAGGAAAATGGAGGCAGGGTTTTCAGTGGAATTCCAGGAGCTCTCTGTAGTCCCGAATTTAGGATTTATAGCCCCAGAAATGCCCTAGAGAAGGATAGCAGGAGGTAGCAGTGAACTAGACTTCCACCTCTGCTGTAGGTGTTGGGAAGCAAAGTTGGCTTCTGCTTTTGACCCAGCGTTAACCCTTTCTTGGCCAGCCTGTCCATCTAGCACTGACCTAGAAATCCCTTGGGTTGGATACAGGCTGGGTAGTTTTTGGGGACCACATTAGAGGTTGGCAACCCCTTTGCTGGAGGAAGGATCAGTCATAACTCTTTCCCTCCACTCCTCCCACCCCCACCCCCACCCCCACCATTGCCTTCCCAGAGTAAATTTGTGCTTTGAGGGTTAGACTGGAACTGAAAGAAGCCTTGAATGGTGAGTAGTGGGGACTAGGTGAAGGGAACAAGATGGATGGGGACAGTGGAGCTGAGGGAGAGAGCCACAGAGAGCTGTTATCCACCCCTTTGAGGGACTCAGTCAGAGGAGAAACCCCAGAAAGAGAGAATATAAGGATCCAGACTTACCAGACTCTTCACTTCTAGCCTCTAGGGTACCCAGTCTTCCCCACCAGCTGGTGTCCCTTACAGCTGTTAGCCAGCTGGGCTGGGACAAGGGACTTGTGTATTCCATTCAAGAGGGGCTCCCTGGGTCTGACTGAGAGGGAAGGGGGTTGGAGAACTCTTCCTGCAGCTGTCAGGTGTGTCTGGAGGGTGTTGAGCTGGGGGTGGGAACAACTCTTAGTCCCTTCTCTGAGCTAGAGTGGGGAGGAGGGCCGGCAGAGAGGATTGAGAAGGTGACCAGAAGCCTAGAGGTGTTTGTATCATGGCACAGTGGGGGTGGGGGGTGGCAGAAGTGACCAGACAGGGTATATGTGGTAGGGGGAAGAGGATATTTGTAGGACTTGTACTGGCTGGTTTGGTGAGGGAGTCTGGGTGTTGTGAGCTGAAGACAGGGTTTCCCCCTTGAGGAGGGGAAGGAGAAGTCCCCTTGTTCCCCCACCCCCACCTCATCTCTTGACTGGGCTGTCCCAGCTCTGCCTCCTGGTTGGCTGCCAACTCCCTATTTCCGTCGGGCACCAGGGCAACTGGGACACATGGGGTCTGAGCCAGGAGCCACACAACTAAGCTGGGGGGGGCAAAAGGGACAGAAGAAGGGTCTCTGAGTAGCCTGCTTTGAGGGAAGGGGTGTTACCTGAACCTCAGAGCCTGGGAAAGAGGCTATGGAGTTCATTGCCTCAGGGCCAGTCACCCATCAGACTGAAAGATTCAGTTCCTTTGGGGCCTGACACTACCCTCCCCCCCCCCCAGCTGTCCCCACCCCCATCTAAGGGGCTGTCTGGAAGAGTGGGGGCTGGGATGGGAGGCAGGAGACAGGGGGCCTTGTGTACAGTGAGAGAGGGAGGGGGGCCATGGGTGACTGGGAGGTCCAGAGGAAGCACACACTCTCCTCCCTCACCCCCCCACCCCCATTCCCACCGCCCTCTTGGCTACAGTTCAGAGAGGTCTTTTCTCAGCCAATGCCTGAGCTCCTCAGTCTGGGAGGGGAGCTATAGAGGAGTGAGGTCTGGAGCTGTGACCACTGAGCTGGGCCGTGGGGGAGACAGAGACCCAGAGACAGCCTGAGGACAGCCAGCTGACTAGCCCTCTCTTTTCTAGACAGCTCTGAAAGAGTCCTGAAGCAGGAACAGGGAAGGAGAACAGCACAGCCACCCTCCTGTGCAGTAGTTTTTGGAGAGTGGGAATGTTGGGAGCTTTTGAAGGAGAACCCCCAGTTGCCTTGCCTTTGGACAGCCCTGGGCTTGGGGGCCAGGAGGCTCCCACATCTTGCAGCTCTCATCATCCCAGGGTCCTGGAGTCCCAGTGACTTCCTCACAAGCACTTGTTTTTTGAGGGTTGAGGGGGTTAGGGCCAACCTCAGAGATGCTTCGCCGGTTCCCTGGTCTGGAGTTTTCCTTCCCTTTCCTGACTCGGCTTCGACTACGTCTTTACACAGTGAGTAGGGGGACAGCAGAGAAAGTGGGAGTACACCCCCGATGGTATATAGCCCTTGGGTGGTGGACAAGAAGAAAGGACTTGGAATTCTAGGTTCTTATGTCAACTTTGTGTGGGAATGAGGACTCTGATCTGAGGGACTTCTTGCCCCCAACCCCCCTTTTCTCCTAGGCCCTCTATCTAGTACTGGTTTTCCTCAATGGTCATATGGAGTAGGGGTGGGAGGGTGTTAGTAGAAAGAGGTAGGAGTGTGTGTGTGTGCTCTCGTGTAGGTGTATGTTTGTGTACATACATACATACATGTACACACATATATGTGCATATGTTTATATATAAACATATGTTTTGCATGAGGATATGTACCTATGTACCCATAGTTGTGACTTCTGAGATCTCATGAAAGTGCTAGCTTTCAGGGAGTGGGGATGTTCTGTCTTCTCAACAGACCCTTTCTGCCCTCAAATTCTATTCCCTTTCTCCTCCACCTCCATGCACAAATTCCTCCACTGAGGTTGAGAAGTCATTCTGGGCTCTCTTGTCCAGCTCTCCTAGCATCATCAGAGGGAGCCTTGAACTTTCTTCCTTTAAGACTTAACACAACCTTCCACAAGAGGCTTTTCCAGGTTCTACCCACTGCTGGTGCTTCTCTGAGGTTACCTTCTGTGTGTTGTTCAGTCATTCAATTGTGTCTGACTCTTTGTGACCCCATGTGAAGTTTTTTGGCAAAGATTCTGGAGTGGCTTGCCATTTCCTTCTCCAGTGGAGTAAGGCAGGCAGAGATTAAGTGACTTACCCAGGGTCACACAGCTAGTTAGTGGGAGGCTGATTTGACTCCAGGCCCAGTGCTCTGTCCGCTGAACCACTTAGCTGCCTTCATCTTCTGCCTACTCTGTATCATCTTGAAAATACATAGCTGTTGTTTTCATGTTGTCTCCTCTATTAGAATGTTGGCTCTTGGGGGCAGGGTTGGTATTTTTTGCCTTGCTTTCCATCCCCAGAGCTTAGTATAGTGCCCCTTTCACATAGTAATTGGTTAATTAATGCTTGTTGATTGGCTGATTGAGAGTATCTCCTTTGGCCCCTTACCAGGGCTTCGTAGCCTTTCTCAGCAGCTGCTGTCTTCCTCTCTTCTTGCCTCCATCCCCAAAGAGAGCTACATTGTCCGGAACTGTGGGAATGGGGAGGTGGCCGGCCTGGGAAGGCTTTGGTGTTCCAGCTGGGACAGAGGAGGGGTGCTGTGTCTGTTAGCAGCTGGGAACATGGCAGACCTAGAGATTGGACCAGGGCAGTCCAGATATTCCCTAAGAGCTTTGCTATGAGAAACAGTGATGTTGGGAACGTTGGCTATCATGGAATCAAAGAATTCCAGAGCTGAGTGTTTAGAGATTGCCTAGTCACTGCCCTGATTTGAGAGGAGAAAACCGCGCCTTGTACTTGGAAATGAAATGATTCTCACATATGTTATTGGTACCATTTATTCTTTTATATCAACCATTTCCCAATATAGTGACCTCCTCCCTCCCTGGAACAAAGAAAAACAATTAAGCAAAGCCAGTTGATAGTGTTTGCCACATTCCACCCCACTAGCACCTCCTCTCTCTACTACAAGAAGTATGTTTTATCTTTTCTCTAGATCCCAGGTGGGCTCTAGCAATGCCTCTGAATTCAGCTGCCTTTTAGTGGTTTTCTTTTTAGTATTGTATAATTAGTTTATTTAATATGGCTTAGTACATAATTAATATAATATATAATAACTTAATATCCAATATAGTAATATATGTAACATGTAATTTACATGGGTTTCTTTTATAATTTAGCATAATTTTGTATAATTATTTTGCTTTGGATAAGGTCATACAGATCTTTCCATGGGTCTGAGTTCCTTGTATTCTTTGCTTATAACCCAATAATTTTCCATTTATTCATATATCATAGTTTGTTCAGCTTTTTCTCAATTAGTGAATGTCTGATTTGTTTCTAGGTTTTGTTTTGTTTTGCTAACATAAAAAGGGGTTCTGTGAAGATATGGGTGTATATGGGACCTATCTATCTTTTGATCTCCTTAGGTTAATATGTCCAGTAGTGCAATGGCTGGATCAAAGAGTATAAAAATTTTAAAGTGACTTTCCCATCAAAAGTGCACATCAAATTAGGAATATAGCTGGGATCAGAACCTAGGTCTCCTTGCTATTAGTTCAAGACTCTTTATTGTTTCATTTTGGGAACATTTGAAACTTGTGGGAGGGGGAACAGTGTTGGTGGGAAGGCTAAGAACTTCAGGAGTTGATGGCTGGTGGACATGGGATCAAGTTCATTCATAGGACCTCAGAGGTAACATGTTCCACATCTGTAAAATGGATATAAATCGTAACCTGGACATAATCGTCCAGTAAGCTGATACATACAAAATACTTAGTATTCCTTAAAGTGTTATATTAATTATATATATAATTATATATAACTATATAACATAAATTAATTAATATATAAAAGTAAATATTAATACAAAGTGTTAATATTAATGTCAGTTGTTATTATTGCCAGGCATCCAGTACTTGACTGAGTGGTCTAGTATTTTATCACAGAGGCCAGGTGCTCCTGGTGATGTCCTTGACTGGTTTTTACCTGGGTAGCCCTAACCATGCACAAGTGACACTCTTACAGATGACTGGTACTAGAGGATCAAGCTCCTCATATTGTAGATCCGTTGGCCTTAGGGATTGGCTTGGCTTCCCCAACCTTTATTCTCACATTCCTCCATCTAGTGTGAGAAACGTCATTCTCGGGATGGGGGGGGGGAAGAGACTTAGGGGAGTACAGCTTGTGTGTAGCAGGGAGCTAACCCTCGTCTCACTGAAAACCAGGGATTTGTTACATTTCTCTTGTGCGAAACTGGGAAAATCCTCTGAATCATCGAGAACAAGGAAGGAAGTCAGTCACCTGTCCTGCTCCCACAGACCTGGCTTAGGTCATTCTAGGTCTGTGCAGAGAGGATGATGCTTGAGGAATTTGAAGAGGTGGCAGTTAACGAAAGACAAAATTATTAGTGAGATGGTTAGTTAGGGACTTATACCTGTTAGGGTACTAGTTTTGGGTACTAGCGAGTCAGGGTTTCTTAGCTTGTCTTGGAGGGACCCAGGAAGATAGGCAGAGTCACTTCTCTAGCAGGGAAGAGAAAAGGTCCCTTGTTTGCAGGCTCCTCTGGAAAGTTGTGTTTGGGAGTTTGGAGGGAACACGTAGCCCTCCCACTCCATAGGACTTCCAGCATGTAGACCTGGCT
The DNA here is from genome assembly GCF_011100635.1 of Trichosurus vulpecula. Lineage (NCBI taxonomy): Eukaryota > Metazoa > Chordata > Mammalia > Diprotodontia > Phalangeridae > Trichosurus > Trichosurus vulpecula. The sequence goes on from NC_050574.1 coordinate 328,799,148, forward strand.
TTGTCCTTTTACTGCACCTGTGGTGTTGCTAGGTCATCTGTGGAGCCAGAGTGAGTAGGGTGGGGAGAGAATCCTTCCCGTTCTTCCCTGCTCCCCTTTCTTCTTGAGCCTTCATTGGTTCTGACCCCTGCTCTCCTTCCCCACAGAGACTGGAGGGAAGCAGTATGCAGGCAGAGGAGGGCACTGGTTGGTTGCTTGAGCTATTGGCTGAGGTCCAGTTGCAGCAGTACTTCCTTCGTCTCCGAGATGACCTCAACATCACCCGCCTGTCCCACTTTGAGTATGTCAAGAATGAGGACCTGGAGAAGATTGGCATGGGTCGCCCTGGTACGTAAGGATGCTGCTCTTTGCTCTTGACCTTGGCCTCTTTTCCATTCTCTGGTCACATTCCCCAGCTGCCTTTTGACCTCCTTTACCCTCAATGAGACTGGCCATTTTTCAGCCTGGTTCCCCTCTATTTGCTGTTGGGGGTAGGCAAGCAATTGTAGTGTCTCAGGGAAAAACTGGAAACTGCCAGCACCGCCTGGAGAGACTAGGCTTTTGGGTTGGCTTAATTAACTGAGCAAACAAGCACTTATTAAGCAGCCTTCTATGTGCCAGGCGCCGTGTTAGGCTCTGTAGACACAGTGAGGACAGAAGTGAAAGTGCCTGCCTTCAGGAGTCTTACATTCTAACCAGAGATTAGAATGGCCCTTCCGTAAGTTAGTGTTGCCACCACCCTGGTACAGGCCCTTGTCTCCTCACATGGAATATCACAGAAGCCTTCTGGTGGTTCTCTCTGCCTCCAGTCTCTCCACACAGCAGTCCATGCTGTACTCAGCCATCATATTAATCTTCCAAAGGCTCAGGTCACACCCTGTCCCCAAATCCCCCCATTCAATAAACTCTATTGGCTCCCTCTTACCTCAGAGATCAAATATAAAATCTTATGTTTGGTTTTTGAAGCCCTTCATAACCTGGCCCCCCCTTTTTTGGGGGGTTTTTATTTTTTTTAATTTTTTTTTATTTTTAGCTTACAACACTTGGTTCTACATAATTTTGAGTTCCAGATTTTCTTCGCTCCCTCCCCAAGATGGCATGGAATCCCGTATAACTTCCACGTATAACTTCGCATTGAATTAATTTACACACTAGTCAAGTTATGGAGAATTATGACCAATGGAATGAATCATAAGAAAGAAGAAACAGGACCAAAAAAAACCCAACCCAAAAACAAAAGAGAGAAAAAGAAAAAAAAGGGGGAGAAAAAAGGCTAGCATGAAGTGTGCCTCAGTCTTCATTTATACTTCATAGTTCTTTCTCTGGATGTAGATAGCATTCTCAATTGGGAATCCTTTGGAGTTGTCTTTGTACCTTGTGTTGCTCAGATGAGCAAAGTCTGTCAGGGTTAGTCCTCACAGAATCCATATATCTGTGGTTGTGTATAATGTTCTCCTGGCTCTGCTCCGCTCACTCAGCATTATGTTGTGTAGGTTTTTCCAGGTTGTTATGAAGTCCGTATCAGTATCATCCCCATTTCTTATAGCACAGTAGTATTCCATTACCTTCATATACCACAGCTTGTTCAGCCATTCCCCAATTGATGGGCATCCCTTTGATATCCAATTCTTAGCTACCACAAAAAGAGCCGCTATAAATATTTTTGTACATATGGGTCCTTTTCCCACTTGTGTGATCTCTTTGGGATACAACCCTAGAAGTGGAATTGCTGGGTCAAAGGGTATGAACATATCCGTAGCCCTTTGGGCATAGTTCCAAATTGCTCTCCAGAATGGCTGGATCAGCTCACAACTCCACCAGCAATGTAACAATGTTCCAATTTTCCCACATCCTCTTCAGCATTTATCATTTTCCTGTTTTTACTTTAGCCAATCTGACAGGAGAGATGTGGTATCTAATAGTTGACCTGGCCCCTTTCTACCTTTTCAGTCTTCTCAGACTCTATTCTCTACTGTATATGCCATGATCCGGTGACATTGGCCTCCTTGCCGTTCCTTGCACAGGACACTCCATCCCCTGACTCCAGGCATTTCCACTGGCTTTCCACTGCGTATGGAATGCTCTCCCACCTCTCTCCACTTCCTGGGCTTCTCTGGTTTGCTTCAGGTCCCAACTTAAATTCACCCTTGTACAGGAATCCTTTCTCCATCCCTGTACCAATGCCCTCCATTGATTATTGCCGACTTTGTGTATATCCTGTTTGTCCATAGTTGTTTGTATGGTATGTCTACCATTAGATCGTGAGCCCCTTGGGGCTGTTTTTTGCTTCTCTTTATATCCCTAGTCCTTAGTAGTACAGCGTCCAGCTCATAGCAGGCACTTAATAAATGCTTGTTGACTTGGCTAGGGGAGATAGCCCATAGACTTGGGGTGAGGTCCTTGTAGATAAAAGAATCACAAAATTGGAAGAGTGTTTAGAGGTCATGATGACCAGCCCGTACTTATGCAGGTATATGACTGAGTGTAACTGATTTCTAGTAGCCCTGGGTTAATAGGAAATCTCATAGAAGATTGCTGGAGTCGGATCCATCTGGTAATTCTGGCTACAGGAGCAATCTCATTGTCACCCAAGAGATGAGGAAGTTTTTGTGCTTAAATCACGTTCCATCAAGGGATCATCCGGCCCACCTATAGGGAAAGGAACCCATTCTCTCCCAAGGACGCACATTCTACTCTGGGTCCGCTTGCATTGTTAAGATGTATTTCTTTACTTCAGGTTGAAGTGTGCTGCTTGTCCTGGCTCAGTCATCTTGGATCAGATTGCCTCTTTTTATATCTCTAGTCCTTAGCACTGTGCCTGACACATTGTCGAGTCCTTTTCGGTTGTGTCCAGCTTGGCAGAGATACTGAAATGGTTTGCCATTTCCTTCTCCAGCTCATTTTACAGATGAGGAAGCTGAGGCAAACAGGGTTAAATTATTTGCCCAGGGTCACACAGCTAATAAGTGTCTAAGTCTCAGGCCAGATTTGAGCTCAGGAAGATGAGTTTTTCTGATTCTAGGCTGTCCACTTTGCCACATAGTAGGTGCTTAAAAATGTTTATTGAATTGAATCGAATCAAAGAGACTAAGTCTAATCCCTCTTTCACATGAGAACCTTCCAGAGTAATTGCACCAAGCTTGGTCCCTTTGCACGTAGTATGTGCCTAGTTGGTATTTGTTAATTGTTTTGGTTGGTTTGTGGTGAATGTGCTTTGCTTTGCATAACTAAAAACTCTGTATCAAGCACATATGTGTTGTCCAGGATGGAGTGGTCTTGTCAATTAAAATATGTAGTTTGTGTTTGCTTCAAACCTTCCCTAAGATTAGCTTGTTTCAGACCCTGCCTTTACTAAGTGTGATATAATCATACCATTCTTTGATTCAAGCTCTTGGAGGGCTTCACGGTCAGGTTTTGTGTGTGTGTGTGTGTGTGTGTGTGTGTGTGTGTGTGTACACCTAGGTGTGTCTAGTGTTCGGAAAGGGTGGGAGTGAGGAGCTGCCGTGTATTTGGGGCTGACTCTCAAGCAGGAAGGGGAAGGATAGCCAGTTGATAATCCTTCAATCTGACAGCAGCTCTCACTGATTCTGAGGAGAGGACATCTTGGTGGCATCCAGCCTGAGGGCCAAAGAAAATAAGTCCACCTGCTTTGCTTGGTATGTGTGCAGGGGGTTGCTGAGTCCTTACTGGAGGAGATTGGGCTGAAGGTGTAGTGTCCTCAGGATATACCCCAGGAGGGAGATTAAAAAAAAAAAGATTCCTAATTTAGCTTGTATATTTTTTTAATGATTTGCTTCTTTGTCTTAAAAGTGAAGTGAAAGAAATCTAAAACTTGATTAAAAATTTGATTGACCATTATGGTATTATTGTTATTATTAGATGAGGCAACATGGGATAGTGGATTGAGCACTAGTGGTTAAATCAGGAGACCTGGGTTCTAATTTGCTTCTTACTAGATGAATGACTTTGGCCAAATCACTTAATCTGTCTCCTTTCCTTTCCTTTCCTTCCTTCCTTCCTTCCTTTCTTCCTTTCTTCCTTCCTTCCTTCCTTTCTTCCCTCCTTTCCTCCCTCCGTCCCTCCCTCCCTCCTTCCCTCCCTCCTTCCCTCCCTCCTTCCTTCCTTCTTTCCTTCCTGCCTTCCTTCCTGCCTTCACAATTGGGGTTAAGTGACTTGCCCAGGGTCACAAAGCTGGCAAATATCTGAGGTCGGATTTGAACTTAGATCCTCCTTACTTCAGAAACGGTGCTCTATTCACGGTGCCATCTAGCTGCCCCTCTCCTATTCTTTAAACAGACAAACACCTATACCCCTCTTAATTTTATTGTTAGTTTTCGATTTTATGTAATTTTAGTTTCTGAATATATTCCCCCCTCACTGCCCCACCCATTGAGTCATGCATTGTAACAGATTTTTAAAAGGAGTAAAAAAAATAAAGGCAGTTAAAAACCCCCAATCAACAGGTTGATTTTATCTGACAGTATATTCACTATTCCACACTCATGGTCTTCTATTTCTGCAGATGAGAGACAGAGGTTCTTTTTCTTAACTTTTCACTGGAGCTAACCTTATTCATTATAATTTCAAAGTGTTTAGTTTCATCTCTTGGTTCTTTCTGTTATATGCTGTTGTCTGTTTTCCTCTTCTGTAAAATTATTGATGATTATTCTTCTACCTTTCTCTTTGTTATCCTTTTAGTACAAGACAACTTCCAAGGGGAAATCAGTAAGATTCTTTGGCCCAAATTGTGCCTTAAGGGGTCTTCAGTAGCTTTACTGTAGTCCTTGGGGTGGGAATCTCAGCCTACTCCTCACCAGTCCTTTCTTTTGCTGTTTTTTGGTTATGCATGGCAATGTTTCTATGGGATACTATGCCTGAAGACCTTACTAATCTCTCCTTGCTGCTAGGCAGCATCCCTCATCCTTTGAGGTATGTATGCCCTCTGACACTGGTGCCAACTCTCTGCAGGTCAGCGGAGGCTGTGGGAGGCTGTGAAACGGAGAAAAGCGATGTGTAAGCGAAAGTCTTGGATGAGCAAGGTGAGTGCATTGGACTGTGGCAGGGGAGGGGTTAGGGTGTGTAGCGGGGAAGAGTAGAGTCTTTAGCAGAGACCTCATTCTCTCTTTCTCCCAATGGCAAGAGTCAGTCCGTCAAGTACAGTGGGAACCATATGATCTCAGGATAGAAGACCTCTTGTGTACCCCATTCCCACCCTCAATTCCAGGAATCTAGGGAAATTCCACTGTAATATTTTTCTTAAAAACAGCATCTTTCCCCCTTTTTTTTTTGCTTTCAGTCTTCTGTAGTCCCTGGGGTAACTTCTGCCTTAAGTAAATGTATCCCTCTTAACTACCGCCTCCCCACCCCACCCCCCACCCCCAGCTGCCATCTTAGCTGAACTTAGAATTCGTTCATTCTTTGGCCCTTTGCTTGTTTTCCTAAAAGACAGTGAGAAAGGAAATTTGTGTAGGCCTGTGTTCTGCTATTAGAAATGTCTCTGGCCTTCCCTCCCCATCTCTGTGCCCTGTGGGCCCTGTCCCAGGGGGTAGGGGTGGCATTGGGGGTGCTTTTCCTGGATTTGGCAACAGCAATTTCCTGGATGGCCCTACAGCAAAGGACCCACTTGAGAGCCTGATAAGGGGCAGCTGCCCCAGGCCACGTGGTCTCCTTTGGTGGATGTTGCTCTGGCCCTCTGCCCAGACTGAAGGGAGAAGGGAGGGGGTCGAGGAGAGAAGTGAGAAGAATAGAGGAGGAGAGAAGGTTGTGTGAAAAGGGAAGTAGTGAGGAGTAGGCCCAAATCCTGGACTAAAGAGAGAAGCCAGGACTGTGCAGCAAGGCAGCCCACTGTCCTCAGTTCTTAGATGTGAATGACTTTAGTGTTGGTGGCCTTGCCAATCTCGAGGAGGTTTTACTGGGCCAGTGTGAGATGGGAGCTACTGGTAGGATAATGGAGTAGACTGCTGCAGCAGGGGGGCATTCTGCAGGCCTTGCTCAGGGGCAAGAAGGGGTGACTAGGGCTGTTTTGCCAAGATTTCATTTTATTTTCCTAGGAGGGGGCATATAATTTCTCCTTTACCTGCTTGCTTTCCTGCAGATTTGGTCCTCAGATACCTGTAGCCTTGCCTCTCACTTGCTTCCATTCCCAAAACTCAGTTTCTTTTTGTGCTCTTTTCTGAGTCTCTTTCTCAGCTCCAAGATACCATCTCAGCCCTAGTAGGCTGTCCTGAGTGTTTCAGACACTGCATTCCCCCCACCCCCAACACTTACTCACTCTCTCTCTCTCTCTCTCTCTCTCTCTCTCCCCCTCTCCCCCTCTCCCAACCTCCAAAACTAAAATTATCTTCTCCCCTGGGCAGGACAGGGGACAGAGTGACTCCCTGGGGAGGGGGCTGGAGATAGGCAGCACCAAGTGGCTATGAGAGGGAAGGAGCCAAAGCTAAAATTAGAAGGGGAGGTGGGGAGGGCCCCTCACTGCTTGAGAAGGGGTTAGGGTCAAGGGAGGCCCCTGCATCTTTCCTGGCTCTGATTCCCTGCTGGGAGGGCATAAACAAGTAGCTGCCAATAGGAGGCAACTCAGTGCTTGCAAAGTGGCCTGGGAAGGGTGGAGAGCTGCTCTGGGCTGCCGAGACTGTTCCATTAACTCCCTTCCCCCTTCATCACTATGCCCAACTGGGGCCCTAAATTCCATAAGGAGTCCTGCTCTGACCAGCTCCAAGCCAGAGCCACACTCAGACCTTGGTCTGCTCTAGACCGTGTGCTTCTCCATGACTCGATTTCTGCCCTGTCCTCCAGGTGTTCAGTGGTAAGCGCTTAGATGCAGAATTCTCCACTCCGCAGTCACAGAACACCTTCAGAAAGACATCACCCATCCCGGGGGTTTCCATTGGGGAGGGGTCGCTGCAGAGCCTCACTTGCCTCATCGGGGAGAAAGACCTGAGCTTGTTCGAGAAGCTTGGAGATGGCTCCTTTGGAGTCGTACGAAGAGGGGAGTGGGATGCCCCCTCAGGGAAGAAGGTAAGCTGGATTTACCTTCTGGATTTCCTGAGAGAGTCAGAGAAGTGTTAATCTGGGGTCCATGCACTTGGATGGAGAAAGTTCCATCTTTATTTCAATACAATTCATTTCTTTTGCAATCCTATGTCTTTTATGCATTTAATGACACTACTCTGAGAAGAGGTCTATATAGCCTTCCAGATTGCAGAAGACTCCATCAAGACATAAAAAGTTAAGAACCTCTGAATTAGAATAAATACCTTAGTTGTACCCAGGGTCGAGAAGGGATGGTAGAGGTCCCTGGGGGTGGGAGTTGAGGGCAGGATTATCCACATTTTGACTTTCCCCATCCCTTTCTCTGAAGAGAGTGCATTTGTCTTCCCTTTGCTGCATACCACTGGATCAGGGAAAAGTCAGGAAATGGTGGTTTTTGGGGCCTGTGCTGAGGTTTAACTAGATTTGATTAATGTTTAAACTTGAAGATTTCCTGAGAACTGTCAGACTGATGGCCACCCAGGCACGTTCATGGCCATTGCCTTCCCTGGGACCATGTCCCAATTCCTTGTGATCCTTGTGTCCTGGACAGGTGAGCGTGGCTGTCAAATGCCTGAAGCCTGATGTCCTGAGCCAGCCTGAGGCCATGGACGACTTCATCCGGGAGGTCAATGCCATGCACTCCTTAGACCATCGGAACCTAATCCGTCTCTACGGGGTGGTCCTTACCCCACCCATGAAAATGGTGAGTGGGGCCTGGTGGGCGTGGGGGAGGAGAAACACGGACCAGAGAAGAAAGAAGGCCGCCGTTAGCTTTCTGCCAGCAGTCTTGCATGGAATCATCTTCCTTTCCTCCCCATTCCCCATTCTCAGAGTGAAGAAAGAGGCTCCCTTATCCCCCTCCCCCAGGATAATGCTATAGATTTTACAGTAGGGGATGGGGAGAAGAAGGACAAAGTAGAACATTCTGACATTGATATCGTCTTCCAGTATAATATGGTATATAGTCCCAAGGAGCCCAGCTGAATTTTCACCTCTGCTCACTCTCTGAATTTCTCTCTGTATGACTCTTTCACACCCCATTTTGAGGCAGGGATATGTTCCCTGAAGCCTCCCCTGGAGTGCTCAGGCCTTAATTTTGCAATCTTAGAGTTTCTCATCTAAACCTCCCTGAACTTACTGAATGAATGAACAAAACAATGAACATTTATTAAGCACCTACTATCTGCTGGGTATGATAGTAGGTTCTGGGGATATAAATAGAAAAGATGAAACAATCCCTAACCTCAAGAAGCTTACATTCTAATGAAAAAAAGCTCTGAGCAGGCCTGGGTGGGTGGTCTCTGTGGCTGAGGCTGAGGCCATGGGGAAGGGGAAATCATAGACTTCGAGCTGGAAGGGATCTCAGAAGTCAGCTAGTCAATCAGTTAGCTGCTTGTTGGCTAGTCTAGCCGATTCATGTTACAAATGAAGAAACTGAGGCCCAGTTTTCAGGACAAGAGGATGCTGTCTGAGGAGGAGTCCTTGTAGGCTGGCTCTGGGGTCGGTGGCAGGCATTCTTTCCCTGATCCCCCCTTCTCTTCTCACTCCTCTGGCTGTTCCAGGTTACAGAGCTAGCTCCCCTGGGATCTCTGCTGGACCGTCTGCGCAAACACCAGGGCCACTTTCTTCTGGGGACTCTGAGCCGCTACGCCGTGCAGGTGGCTGAGGGAATGGGCTATTTAGAAGCCAAACGCTTTATCCACCGAGACCTGGCCGCCCGGAACCTGCTGCTGGCTACCCGAGACCTGGTCAAGATTGGGGACTTTGGACTGATGAGGGCCCTGCCCCAGAATGATGACCACTATGTCATGCAAGAGCACCGGAAGGTTCCTTTTGCCTGGTGAGGGAGGGGACTGGGGCACCTCAGCTCCCACCTGCACTTTCCCCATGCTAGGGCCTTTTATTTAGGCTCTGCTCACCCCTTATAGGTCCTGCTTGGTTGGTCCAGGTGCCTCTTTGAGACTGTCCTGCTTGTCTTTCTAGGCAGCCAGCTGGCATAGGAGAGAGAGTGCCGAACTTGAAATTAGGAAGACCTGAGCTCAAATCTTGCCTCAGATACTTAATAGCTGTGTGACCCTGGGCAAGTCACTTAACGTTTCTCAGCCTGTTTCCTCGTTTGTAGAATGGGGATAAGAATAGCACCTGCCTCATGGGACAGTTTGGCTCAAATAAGATAATGCACGTAAAATGCTTTGCAAAACTTAAAAGTATAGTATAAGTGCCACTATAATGATATGTTTATATTATATTTAATATATAGTAGTATATTTACATAAAGTATCCTCATTATTTCTCCCTTCACATGCCCTCTGCATAGTCCCGGCCCCATATCTGACCTGGACTGCCCTGATCTGATCCCTGGCCTGCCCACTCTTCCTAATCTACTGTAGCAATGTTCCCAAGTAATTATTTACCTGTCTTGGGGCTTCTGGTAGCCAGAGAAGGCCATAGGAGGAATACAGGCCATTCAGTTTGTTTTCCCCAGCCTCTGGAGCCCTGGTTCCAAAAGACCCCCAGGCTACTTTGTTACATCTACTCCTGCTCCCTTTGCCTGTTCTAGGAGGTGCTGGTGAGATGAGATGAGATACCATAGGCAGTTTACATAGTAAAGCTGGTAACTTTTTCTTGCCTGGGCTCTGCCTTCCCCCAGGTGTGCCCCAGAGAGCCTGAAGACACGGACTTTTTCCCATGCCAGTGACACCTGGATGTTCGGAGTGACCCTGTGGGAGATGTTTACTTATGGCCAAGAGCCCTGGATTGGCCTCAATGGAAGCCAGGTGAGAGTCTGAGTTCATTATGTTTCCTTCCGCTCTCCCACCTTCACAAAACAGACCTGGGACAGTCTTGCCAGTTAGCTGGATTCCTTGTCTGGTCTTCTAAGGATGGGTGCCTGGATGAGGCAGGGACTCCTGATTCATTGGCCTGGGACGCCTTTTAAATAATCAGCAAACATGATTAAGCACTTCCTGCAGTTAGGTACTTTGCTGAGTGCTGGGGATACAAGTAGAGGCAAAAGACAATCTCTGCCCTCAAGGAGCTTACAGTCTAATGGGGGAGATAACAGACAAACAAATTATAGAAAACATGCTATATCCAGGATAAATAGGAAGTAATTAATGGAGAGAAGGCAGCTAGGCCTCTATGCACTCTCCTCCCTTCTCATCTGTTCATCTCTCCACATCTGAGTGACTTTAGTTTTCAGGTGGGGATAGCTGATCATGGGGAGATGGGTCGGAGAAAGAGAAGTAGTCTTTGGCTACTTCTCCCAAGTCCCATGCTTGGAGCTCATGCCTGCATTTACTCTGGCCCCAGAAGATTCAGGTTTTGCCTCATTAAAGGGGGGAGTAATCAAATTAGCCTTTTGTTGGGAGATGGATTGTGGGGAGAGTGGGGTCTCTGGTTGCATACAGACCTTACCCTTCCCTTACTCAGATCTTACACAAGATTGATAAAGAGGGAGAGAGGCTGCCTCGCCCGGAAGACTGTCCCCGAGATATCTACAATGTCATGGTCCAGTGCTGGGCCCACAAACCTGAGGACAGACCTACCTTTGTAGCTTTGAGAGACTTCTTGCTGGAGGTAAGGGGCATGGGAGGCTGGAATTTGACCCTGGGTCAGTACCAGCTGAGGGTACTTTGGGAACCCTGGTGGGGCTGGGGGAGGAAGCTGGCACTGGAGTAATATTCTCTGCTTTCGGTATGAAGGAAGGCTGAGGGTAAAAGTGACCTGTCCTTGACCACCATCCTTCTGCCCTATCCACAGGCTCAGCCCACAGACATGAGAGCCCTTCAGGACTTTGAGGAGCCGGACAAGCTGCATATACAGATGAATGATGTCATCACTGTCATCGAGGGAAGGTATGGGTGGAGGTGGTCCCCGGGCTGCATCTGGGCATGTTGTCGGAGGCTTTGAGAGAGCCAGCTCTGCTCCTGGGCAGAGGTTTGTGTGAAGAGAAGAGAGGAGTCAGGACTTGCTCAGATTTCACTCTCTGTGGTCTTTATCTGGGCCAAAGAGGTAGGGGACAAGCCCAGAGGCTCTTTAAAACTTCATCATTAATTATATAGAGGATCTCATAGATCACAGCTGGAAGCCATCCAATTCAACCCTCCCATTTTATAGATGAAGAAACTGAGGCTTAACAAGGTTAAGTAACCTGCTCACAGTCCCAGGCCAGGCAGTCTATCCATTCTGCCACCATATTAGGCAGTTTTAATTGTTAGAAAAAAGTCTTCCTTTTATCAAGTGGCAGCTCATTGGTTCAGTGGATAGAATGCAGGACCTGGAGTCAGGAAGGCTGGCCTCAGAAATGAACTGTGCTCCCCTAGGCTGCCTGCCTCAGTTTTCCTCATCTGTAAAATGGAGATAATCATAGTGTCCATCTCCTAGGATTGTTGCAAGGTTCAAATGAAATCCTGTTTGTAAAATGCTCCACACCACATATAGCGCACTAGTAGGTGCTTAATTGTCAGCAATTTCTTCATTCTTCCTGACTCCCAAGGCTTTACCAATTTTGTCAGGTCCAGGCCCTAGCTGTGTACATAAGGGCCAAGCCAGGGGTGGGGAACCTACAGCCTTGAGGCCCCACGTGGCCCTGTAGGTCCTCAAGTGTGGCCCCTTGACCAAATCCACTAACCTATAGGGCCACATGTGGTCTCAAGGCCGCAGGGTCCTCACCTCAGGGCCAGACTCATCAGTGGGGACGAGGGGAACACAGGGTATAAGAATTGGCTGGGGTTGGTCAGCCCTGTGGCTGCTGTGACAATGACAAGAATCCCATGTCCCACTCAAAGTGGTCTTCTCTCCTTGACGTAGTATTTGGAGAAAGTTGGGTTTGGAGTTAGAAGATTTGGATTTCAATCCTAGCTCTGCCACTAAATTCCTGTGTTACCTTTTTATCCTCCCCAGAGACCCCAAGATGGGGCAGATAGGTGGTGCCACAATGCACAAGAGCACCAGGCCTGGAGTCAGGAAGACTCTTCTTCTTGAGCTCAGTCTGGCCTCAGATGCTTACTAGCTGTGTGACCTTGGGCAAGTCACTTAGCTCTGTTTGCCTCAGTTTCCTCATCTGTAAGGCCTCTAAGAGCTCTGTGATCCTGTGACTTGCCTCTGACACTTAGACCCAAGGAGGTTAGACCCCTCCTAACTTCAGCACAGAAACCAGCCACATCCCTTACCAGTAAGACCCTTGCCATTAGCCTCTCCCTAAGCCCTTCCTCTGTATTCCTACTGATTCCCTCAAGATCTTTCTGATGATCTGTTTCCTGAATGATCTGTCCCCCCCAGTACAGCTTTCTCTCTTTTTAAATTCTCACCATCCTGCACATATAAATTTGTTTAACACCTCTCTGATTTCCCCTATTCCAGTGCCCTCCCAATGAACACATCAGTCCTGGCTGGCTCTTCCAACCATTCATTGCCTTCCTCACGCCCACACACCCCTGCTTCATCAATCCCCACCCCTAAGGCTTCCCGGCTGGGCCCTCCCTAGCCCTGACCCTGGGTAACTGCTGCTGCCCCACCCCCCACGTGCCTCTGCCTCCAGGTACCTCCTGAGTCACCGGCTTCTCTCCCCTCCAGCCCCAGCAGTGCCAGCATATGTGCCAAAGGAGATGGCCCCACCTGCTGTTATCTGATACCTTGGAAGTTGGAACTGGTTGGGGCAGGGGCAGGGGCAGGTTCAGGGTTAAGGAGAGAGTGAGGCAAGAAAATCCCCCTTAGGACTCCCTTCCCTATTCCTCCTGTCCCCTCCAAGCCCCTCCACGTTCTCTAAGGTAGGCAGGTTGAATTCCTTCCCAATAGCTACTTCTCCCGTCCAAGCTGCTTGTGTTATGGGGGAAATGTGTTTCACTAGAAAGCTATCTTGGGATCTGTGTTGTCTTTTTTTCAGTAATGTCCGACTCTTTGCGACCCCCATTTGAGATTTTCTTAGCAAAGATACTGGAATGGTTTGCCATTTCCTTTTCCAGCTCATTTTATAGATGACGAAACTGAGGCAAACAGGGTAAAGTGACTTACCCAGGGTCACACAGCTAGTCAGTGTCTGTGGCCAGATTTGAACTCAGGAAGATGATCTTCTTGACTCCTGGCCTACTACTTTGTCCACTGTGCCATCCGGCTGCCCCATCTTGGAGTCTCTGGAGAGGATAAAAAGTGAGACATAGGCATAGCCTTCTGGGTGGGTTGGGAGGAATTGTCTGGGCGCCTGTGGAGTGATGCTGGTTCATGCAGGAACACGTGCATCTGGGATCTCCTGGATATTTGAGATTTCTTCACCAGGTCCGTGGGAGGAAGAGGCTGCAGCTGCTGAGGTCCTCCCCTGGAGGAATGAGGCCAATGATACCTGCCTGGCTTCTTGTAGGGCATACTCAGGATAACTATGGGCACCAAATGATGGTTACTGCTAGGGTGGATGAATGGATGTCTAGTAGAGAGGGGCAAGAAAGGAGATATGGGGGGAGAGAGGCCCTGAGGAAGAGAAGCAGAGGGAGGACATTGGCAAGAGGAGAGTAGATACAGAAGGGGAGGATGTGTAAATGGAAAAAAATGAGATGTGGTAGAGGGTGTGTGGCAAATGGAGTTAGATTTCAGAGAGAGGGGGACCAGAGCTAGGATCTGTTGCAACCATATTCATTATTATGATCCAGTTTTTGCCTGGATTTACACCCAGCAATATGGTTGGGATAGATCTGGTTCAGAGCTATGAAGTTATGAACTTGACCATAAAGCTTGGAGATACTAAAAAGATGTGGGTGCTGAGAAGAAACGCCTTGGGCCTTGATGCCAGTGCTAGCAATGCCTTCTGGATGCCTGGATCCTCACCCTGATAAGATGCCCTTCCTATCTGGGATGGGATGATTTTCTTCACCCTGGGATACCCCAAGCTACCTCTGAGCTAAAACGCACCCCTAACACCAAAACTCCCGGATCCCTCCCAACCCTCTTCCTGTGTAGGAGATTATGAGAGTTGAATCATGGCGCTTGACCAGGAAGTGGCAATGTTGATTATTGGTCTCTCTCCTTTAATTGTGGGATTCTAGCAATTTCTCATTTCTGAACCAGGAACATTGGGGCTTGATTCCCTGGTTTGGTTGTTACTGGCTCACCTACTCATAGCTTAATAGAACTTAAGAGAGGATGTCTAGTCTAGCCTCTGTATTTTACAGATGAAGAAACTGGCCTAAGGAGTTTAACTCAGAGTAGTCTTCTTTCTTTTGTCCATCCATATTCCAGAGACAAATCTTAGAGAAGGGGAAGGCCTCAGACGTTGGTACCTCCCCTCTCCCAACCCAATCCTCTTTCATTGACAGTATCCTAAATACTTTCTCTTATTTCATCCTTATTCTCATCATTTACAATGCAACTGGTTGTTTTGGATCTATTTCTTTCCTTACAGTCCCTCTTTCCCAGCTCTGCCTCCCAGATGTGAGTCAGGGTCATCCTCTGTGGGTAAGAGGAAGGTCTGGGTACAGAGGGCCCACCCTGCCAACCCTTCCCCAGGGGGTGACTCAGAATCTTTGTGTGTCTTTGGGGCCTGGCTCCCTCTGTCACTGCCAGAACAGCAGGGGTGGAGGGGTGGGGGAGAATAGGGGAGGGCTGTTAGGCCGCTCCCTCCTGGGAGGGCAGTTGTGGGATCACTCTGCCCCACCCTTCCGTCCCTGGTTCCCCCGGCAGCTCCAGCTGCCTTTGCTGCTGTCTGGCTGCCTACGGCGTGGGCTTGAGGCTTTCCAGGGAGCCTCCAACACTGGCCTGGACACAAAGCCCCTTGCATTTAGCTCCTGGATCACTTCAGAAAGTGGGAGGTGAGGGGGACTGAGGCCAGAGCAGCCAGTGAGACCGTTCTCTGTATTTGTTTATCTCGGTGTCTTTGACTCTCCCTGTCCCTCTTGGGTGTAGGTGTTTCTTTGCCTCATTCTCCACATCTCTGTGTTAATGGTCTTTCTCTGTCCTTGGTACTGTCTGTTCCTGGGTCTGTTACTCTGTCATTCAGTTTCTTTTGGGATGGAGGGAGGAAGTGGGGGTAGGAGTGGGTCTTTCTCTCTCTGTGGCTAGATTTCCCCAGGGGGTCTTTTTCATGTTCTCTGTCCTGGAGTCTTGGATACTCAAAAGTCCGAGTGCCCAACGGTTCCTTCAATATAAAATTTTTAAGGGCCTGGGGATCTAGGAGAGTTGTTGGTGGGGAGGTAGAAGAAGGGTGGACAGGACAGAAAGAGGATTATCTTTCCATTTGAATCCACGAGGAGCTGGGCGGTGCTGAACAAGGGGCTGTTTGGGGGTGGGGAAGACTTTTTTGGTTAAGGGCTTGGACACAAAAGCAAAAACTTAGCAAGGACAGGAGAGGCAGGGGCTGTGGGGTCTCTCGATTGTCAGGGACCTGAGTAACCTCTCTTTAGGACAGCCCTGTCAGGATCCAGTCTTGGGTGGGGGCTAGGGGGGAGGAGAGAGAGAGAATATGAGAGAGAATGAGAGAATACATAAAGGACAAAACATTTATGTTGTTCAGTTCAGGTTGGTGATGGAGAAGTAAAGGGGCACACACAGTGTGTGACAGTCTGTTCCTTAACTTAGCTGGGAGCAAGGTGATCGTTAGGCAATTTTCAACCTGTGCCTCAGTTTCCCCTTATTTGGAAGCTGCCTCCAGGTCTGTCTCTAGCCTAGGGTAGTGAAGGGACCTGACCTGGGTAGTCTAATTAGATGGGAGGTACTGTGCTATTTTCTTACTCATTCAGGGACTCTCTGTCATCTCTGCAATGACACTGCCGGCTGGCGGAACTGGCCCTCTCGTTGCCATGGAAACACTGATGGCTGAGCCCCAGAGCTGTGCTGGCCCACTTAATGGGCCATGTGTGGATGGAAGGAGAGGGTGTGTGACGGGAAGGACAGTGGGAGATGGTAGACAGAGGGAAGAGTGGTCTACATGGTCTTGTAGGAATTCGATTCTACTCTCCTTTGTTCTTCAGGATCATCTGTTCCCACTAAACTCCAGAGAACCTAGGTGGGAGAGCATCTTGAATAGACTTGAATTTATATTGCTCTTTGAGGCTTATAAAGTACTTTCAGTCCTTTTGCTGTGTCAGTTGGGGAGTAATTCCTTGAATGCTGTTTGGGAAGTAATTCCCATAATGATCCACTGAAGACAAACCCCGCCTCCCACCCCTACCCCCAGGGCCAATAGGTAAGGTTTAGGTTGAAGCCAGTTCCATGTAAGGACCTCTCAGTAGTAAGGCCGGGGAACAGGACTCCTGGGACTTGTTCCATGGTTTCTGTTACTTGGTGTTTTGGCCTCTACCGGGAGTCTCACCTCCATCTTTCCTGTTGTAATGTGGCAGGGGTAGGGATAGGGGGAGCAGAGTGTTGTTGGCTGTGCAAAACCTCTCTCTTTCATGGATGGAGCAATGAGGAGTCGGCCTTTTTGTGATGTACTGGGTGGGACCGTAGCTGAAATTATGACTAGAAAAGGGGGGGAACCTGGCAGGCATTGTTCGAGTCAGGATTGTCTGTTTCTGGGAAGGAGTGGGAGAGACAGGATCAGAACTAAAGAAAAGGGAGTATTCTGTTGAGGCTAGAAGAGGGTGGGGAGAATGGGCCTCAAATGAGCCAACCCCAGGCCTAAGTGACCTGGAGCAATGGAACAGTCTAACATCCCCTTCACCCTTCAAAAAATCCCACAAGGGTTTTTTTTTGGCTTCCTTCCATTTCTCACACGTGTTAATGAATAACTTTAAGGTGGTGTAGACAGCAGGGTCAAACTTCCAGGTGACTCATTTGCCTAGATAGAGACAAGGGGAGAAACAGGCCGTGGGGGTGGGGACAAATAAGTGAGGACTCTGTCCCAAGGGGATGGCAGAGGATGGACAGTTGTGGGGGATGGCATGGAAAAGACAGAAGGAAGTCTGTGGACTTCTCAGAAATGCTCATGCCTCACCCTTGGTTTTCGTGTGGCAGTCCTCTGGCCGTGGAAGACTGTGGGGTGGTCTCTCCCCTGCCTATGGGAGGTTGTTTATTTTGGGATTGAGGGGGGGTGTTGTCCTCTCCCTCTGTTCCTTCTTGCTCTCCCACCCTGAGGACTGGAGTGTTAATCTTAGGGTGGTGATGTCTAGGGACTCAGGATGCGGCTGGAGGGGGCAGGGGAAGAGGCCAGCTTGTTTCTTACGTGATAGAAAGAGACTATCTGGGCTGCAGCTCTGTGGCTTATGGGCAAGTCACTTAGCCTGAGTCTCAGTGTTAAATGAGTGGGGGAGATCGAGAGATAATATCTACCCTGCCGACCTCATAAGGGCATTGAATATCAAGTGGAATGAGTGTATTCAGAAGGGGTTTATGAAATAGTATGTAGAGCAGATGTAAGTTGTCTCCCTTCTAGTGCCATTTGGGCTGATCCTTGAGGGCTGCTCCTGGGCTAGGATCAGGTTTCTGGACTTGACTTTGTTCTTTAGGGAATAAGTCCTTTATAGAAGTAATCCTTCCATGGCTATGGGGACATTCGTTCCACAGGTATTTGGAGTCAGAAGACCCAGGTTTACATCCTAGCACCAACACTTTGCCGCGTCTTTGTCCTTAGACAAATCACTGTTTTGAGACTTAAGTTTTTTCATATGTAAAATTGGAGGGAAGTGGGGTGTTGAACTAGACGATGTAAGGGCCTGTACAGCTGAGTCTTATGATCGAATGGATGTCTGTGAAGCATTGGGAGGTTTTGCATAAAGGATTTAGAGCCGGAAGGGACCTTAGACTTCATCTAGTCCAATCCCAGCGTTTTTACATACATGAAAAAAAAAAGCCCAGGGAAGTTAAATGATTTTCCTGGTGTAATGCAGGTTTTGTCATTGTTTGATTGCTCACCACTGGACCCCAGCTTGGAGAGCCAGGGTAAGAGCTTTCAAGTCCTTGGTTTCTTCTCCAAGTTAAATATATATACATATATTTATACACACACACACACACACACACACACACGCACACGCACACGCACATGCACATATACACACATTTATATACATACATATATGCACACAAATTTAACTACACACAATCTATATACATACACATAAATTTAAACACACACACACACACACACACACACTCACAGACACCCACCCCTGGCCTAGTTCTGCTTGGAGAAATCTGTAGTTGATTGATAGGTTTACATAGATGGTGCTGTGCATAGAGGACTGTTCCTAGAGTGAAGAAGCCTTAAGTTCAAATACATCATCAGGCCTGGGGAAGTCACTTAGATCCTGTCTGACTCAGTTTTCTCAATTTAAAATGGGGATAATAATAGCACCTACCTCAAAGGGATCAAATGAGATCGTAATTGTAACGTGCCTAACAGAGTGCTGGGTACATAGTAGGGGCTTAATAGTTCCTTCCCCCACCCAGCCATTCCCAGCCTCTTATCATTAAGACAGGTCCTCTAGTGCCCTTCTCTACCTACTGCTCTGGGCTTCTATCCAGGAAAGCTTCAGTTTAATTATTCTCTAGCTGTGTGACCTTGAACAAGTCACTTCTCTTTGGACTTCAGTTGCCTCATTTATAAAATGGGGGCACATGATCTCTTGATGTGTCTTTCAGCTGTGCATTCTGTAGTACTCACGTGTATAGGAAAGAGGTGGCAAAGTGGTCATGACTTATTGATAGTAGGTTTTCTATTTCTTGATCCCCCTTCCCCTATTTCTCTCCCCTCCCCTCTCCTCCCCTCTCCTCCCTTCTCCTCCCTTCTCCTCTCTTCTCCTCTCTTCCCCTATTTCTCCCCCCTCTCCTCCCCTCTCCTCCCCTCCCCTCCCCTCCCCTCCTCGCTCCTCTCCAACTCTCTCCAACCTCAACAAGAACCCTGTCTTGTCTAAACTTTGTATCTTTCTCCTCAAGTGCTCTAGACAAATTAGACAATAATTAAATGTGGTTGAATTGACGGAGTGCCCCATCTGAAAGTTGTGGGTCCTTATGGCCACCCAGCTGCCGGAGTCCCCTGTCTCTTCTTAGGGTTTGTGGTCACTGGGGTGAGTGGTAGTGGGGGGCTCCGTTGGTGGACAGAGTTACTTACACTCAATATCTGTGACTTAGTAGAGAAATCCTAGGGAGTTGTCAGAAGCATTGAGAGAGTAAATGTCTTGCCCAAGACACAGAGCTAGCATGTATTGGGTGGAGTTTGAACCCAAGTTTTCCAGACCCCAAGCAGAACACTCTCTTCACTATACCACACTGGGTCTAGAGCAGGGCTTCTGAACCTGGGGTCTTTGAGCTTGTTTTGTTGTGTTTTTGATAGCTCTGTGGTTCAGTAGTTCCAATCATGTCTGGCTCTTCCCGATTCCATTTCTTGGCAAAGATCCTGGAGTGGTTTGTCATTCCCTTCTCCAGCTTATTTTACAGATGAGGAAACTGAGGCAAACAAGGCTAAGTGACTTGCCCAGGGTCACACAGCTAGTGTCTGATCTGAAATCAGACTGTCCTGATTCCAGGCCCAGAGCTCTATCTACTGTGCCAATAAGCTGCCCATGTGGCATATCGTAGGTACTTAATAAATGCTTGGTGGGGGGGGGGGTTGTTTTTATTTTTCCTCCACTACACCACATGAGACTAACCTTCCATCCAACAGAGGAACCCCTCATACAAGGCAGTAGAACATTCCCGACAAGTAATCATCCAGTCTCTGCCTGAATATCTCCTATGACAGAGAGCTCATTACTTTACATGGAATGGTATGCCATTCCACTCTTGGTGGGCCGATCTGACTTTTAGAAAGTTCTTTATATTGACAGAAAAGCTATAACACCCTGTGATATCCAACAACTGTCCTAGTACTACTCCTAGGGGACCTAAAAAAACAAACCTACCCCTTGCCTTCCCCGTGACAACCTTCAAACGTGTGCAGACAGCTATCCTGCCCACAATCTCCTGTCTCCTCTTCACCTGGCTAAACATCCCTGGCTGCTTCGTCCAATCATCTGTAAAATGAGTTGGAGAAGAAAATGGCAAACCCTATCCAGTATTTTTGCCAAGAAGACCCCAAATGGGGTCACAGAGAGTCAGACCCAACTGAAATGACTGAAAAGTGACCATATGTGCCTGTAATGTGCTCAATGCTTTATAGATCCTCACAGCAACTCTGGAAAGTAGGTGCTGTTACTATCCCTGTTTCATAGCTGAGGAAACTGAGGCAGAGGTGATGTGACTTGCCCTGGGTAAATTATATGAGGCTGTATCAGTCCTCAGGCCTTCCTAACTCTAGGCCCAGCGCTCCGGCCATTGGGCTACTGGGCAGGAAGATGCCTAGATTTGGAATGAAAAGAATTGGGTTTGAGGGGCAGCTAGGTGGTGCAGTGAGTGGAGCACCGACCCTGGAGTCAGGAGGACTGGGTTCAAATGCGACCTCAGACACTTGACACACTTACTAGCTGTGTCACCTTGGGCAAGTCACTTAACCCCAATTGTCCTGCCTTCCTCCAAAAAAAAAAAAGGAGTTGGGTTTGAATTCCAGTTCTGCTGCTTAGCCAGCTGTGTGATCTCAGGCAGGTCCTTAACATTTAACAGGTCTCCGTTTCCTCCTCTGTAAGATAAGGTAATTTGATTAAGTTCTAAGGCTGCTTCTGGCTTTCCTGTCAGGGGTGACCTGTGAAGCCTCATCCTACTCTGAGGTTCTGTGAGTCTGAGTTCTGAAGCTTCTACTCTGCCTGATCCTCACCGGAGCTTCTAGGGAGGAAATGTGCTAGCCTTTGCTTGATGTCAGCAAGGGATGGGGCAGCGGGAATAGGGCCCAGGAGGTATAGGGAACGTTTCTTTATGAAAGTTATTCCTGTCTGATTCCAGCTCAAATTAAAAAAAACAAAACAACATTCCCAGCAGTTTTTTTTTTTAATGTCGCAGGGGTACAGAATAAGATTGAGTGGTCGCAGTGGGCCACACCTGTTGTGAGAAGTTGGCAGGGTGAGGTATTCACGTATCTTGGCTTTTCTTCTGGGCCCTGCGGCTGCAGGGAGAAAGGGCGGTGACTCGGTCAGCAGCCATTGTGGTGCCTTACTCCCTTTGAACTTGTATCCGCAGCCAGAACTGTCCTATTGTCCCTGCTACCTCTTGGTTTTTACCATCTGCCTTTGGGCTTGACAGGGCGGAGAACTACTGGTGGCGTGGGCAGAATACAAGGACGCTGTGTGTGGGGCCCTTCCCGAGAAACGCAGTGACCTCCGTGGCTGGCTTGTCAGCCCACGACATCAGCCAGCCACTCCAGAACAGCTTCATCCACACGGGCCATGGCGACAGCGACCCCCGACATTGCTGGGGATTCCCGGACAAGATCGATGAGTGAGTGCCAGCCTGGGGATGGGCCCTGCCCCTCACCCTCAGACCTTCTGCCTGGGAGAGAGAGGGAGCATGATTCACCCGCACTTTATAGTTAGTTTAGTGCTTCATTGTCTGATTCTTTTACTGTGATTAGATTGGTTAAAGACCAACTTCCTAATATACCCCTCCTCTAGGATTCTGTCTTACTTTCTTCCTGAATGTCTCCATCTCTTCTCCTCCCTTCCTCATTGTCTTTCCCCCAGTTCTTGACCCTGGATCACCTCCTGTCACCCTCTTATTTATCTTTCCCCACCCTCACCCCACCCCAGTTCTTGACCCTGGTCCTTTCCTCTGTCAGCATTTTAGTCATCTCTCTTTTCCCTTCTTTATCAAGTTTCCAGTGCTTAGAAAAGGAGAGGGGCACTGGAAGCCCCTCCAGTAAGTCCAGAGAAGGAGAGGGAGGTCACAGTAGGGACTTGGGGTTGGGGGTGGGATGTCAAGAGAGCAGCCCTACAGCCTGCATAGTTTGCTGAAGGCAAGCAGTCACGGGAAGGGTGGAACAATCGAGAGGTCTGTCCTCCCCTGCCCCACAAAGGCTCTGTTCCCTTTCTTTCCTGAGATCTTCCCACTCTTTTTCCTTTTGGTACTACTCAACCCCAGACAATAGAAGCCCTGAAGAGTCAGACCCCCATACTCAGGCTCCAGGGGACCAGACGTGGAGCACTAGAGTACCCTGAGTTCATAGAAGGACCTTTGTCAGTCTGGATGTACCCGGGGGATGCAGCGTGAATGAGAAAGATTAACCACATCCTGGGTGGCGTGTCAGAATCATCCGAGGTGTGCATGATCCAGATTGTGTCTCAGGCTCCTCTGACTCCCTCATGGGTCATCCACTCCCTCCTTTTATAGATGAGAACTGTAAGAAATTAATTGTAAGAGAAATTAACTGACTTGGCGGGGTTCACACAGGTAGTAAGTAACAGAACTGGAATCTGAATTCAGGTCCCTCTGAATCCAAACCCAGCCACCTTTCCCTTGTACCCCTCTGGCTTCAGGATCCTAGAATGCTTGTTTCTGGGTCCCTCTACGAGGTTAGTCCCCCAAGACTTGGTAAGCTGTGGCTCACATGCATAGACACCCCATTCTCCATAGAACATGTGGAGTAGGAGAGTCCTGAAAAGAGGGGGAGACGGCCCCCTGCTGCACTAGTGCCCTCTGCCCTATGCCTCATGTGGCGTGGCATGCCAGGGTGGACCCAGCCCCATTCCTTAGGACGTTAATCAGCCTTAGTGACTAAGGCCCAGATGCTGACAGGCGGGGATTGAGGTCGAAGTGGGGGTAGAGGAGAAGGGAGGCTGGCCCCCTGCCTCCCTGTTCCTGTTCCTATCTCTTAGCATTAGTCATGGAATCTTAGCTTGTCAGAGAAGCAAGAGGGACCTTTGAAATGGTCTGGTATAGCCCCATCTTACAGATGAGGAGGCTGAGGCCCCGAGAAGAAAGGTAACTTGTCAAAGATGACACAGTTGGT
Source organism: Trichosurus vulpecula (assembly GCF_011100635.1). NCBI lineage: Eukaryota > Metazoa > Chordata > Mammalia > Diprotodontia > Phalangeridae > Trichosurus > Trichosurus vulpecula. The sequence goes on from NC_050574.1 coordinate 328,821,955, forward strand.
GATGGAGTCAGTGCCAAAAACTATGTCCCTCTTTCTTTTATTGTAAAACGCTTAGCCTGGGTTCACGAACTTTTCTTTTTTAGTATTTTGATTAAAGTGTATTTCAATAGAATTGGTTTCTTTTGTTCTCCTATGTGTTTTATGCTTTTAAAAACACGATTCTGAGTAGGGGTCCATAGGCCAATTGGCCAGATTGCCTATTCCCTACGTCTTTCTGGGCCCCAGGCCCTTTAAGTCTGCATACTTGGTCTGCTGTCTCACCTGGTCCTTCCGTAGTGTCTCTATCAGAGAAAGAACAAGAAGATGGGCTTCCCAGGGGCTACCTCTCCCCCACAGCACCCTGCTCTGCTTTTCTCTACAGACTCTATCTGGGAAACCCTATGGATCCTCCCGACCTGCTCTCAGTGGAGCTGAGCACCTCCCGCCCCACCCAGCTCTTAGGAAGGGTAAAAAGTAAGAGTCGGCTCCTCCCCAGGAGCACCCCCCGTTCCATCCCCTGGGGCCCTGGCTTTTGGATAGGAAGGAGTGGGCAGCCTCTTCCTAAGGACGCCTCCATGCTGGTCTGCTTGGCTCAAGGTTGGGGTGAGAGCAGCAGGTGGGTTAGCTTTGTCCCTGATCCCCCCGACTTGCAAGTGGGGTGGAACATGAGGGGCACCTGGTGTTGGCTCCTCTCGTATCCGCCAGTGGTGGGCATCATTTGGACAGGGCCCTGGATTAGCCCTGGACTTGCTGCCAGCCCCTCCCCCACGCTCTGTGCCCCTCCTCCCCTCAGCGGCTTAGCAGGACTCTATTCCCTGGCTCTTCGAATCCCTCACCAGCCTATCTAGGGCCCCTCCTTGGGTGCCTGTCTCCTGCTCATCTCCCGGTCCCTGCCCCTCCATCCTGGAGCCTAGTTTTCTGCTACTTTGCCCACCCAGCTACCCTCCCTTTGCCTCTTCAGATGCGCATTAACTGATCTCATTTCCTGCTCACCCTCTTCCCCCTCTCCCTTTATCTCCTTTCTCTTCCTCCTTCTCTCTTCCATTTCTTCCCCTTCCTTTCTTTTCTTCACTTTTCTCCCAATCCCTACTCCCTTCCCATCCTCTCTCTGTTCCCTTCTTTTCTCCCCCTCACTCTCCTCTCCTTTATTCCTTTCCTTCCCTCCTCTCCTCTTTCTTCCCTTCCCTCCTTCCCCTCCTCTCTTTCCTGCCCCGCTTCTTCTCCCTTCCCCCTCCTCTCCTTCCTCCCTTCCCCCCTCCTTTCCCCCTCCTCTCCTTCCTCCTTTCCCTCCTCCTTTCCCCCTCCTCTCCTTCCTCCCTTTCCCCTCCTCTCCTTCCTCCCTTCCCCCTTCTCTCCTTCCTCCTTTTCCCCTCCCCTCCTTCCTCCCTTCCCCCTCCTCTCCTTCCTCCTTTCCCTCCTCCTTTCCCCCTCCTCTCCTTCCTCCTTTTCCCCTCTTCTCCTTCCTCCCTTCCCCTTCCTTTCCTTCCTCTCTTCCCCCTTCCTCCCTTCCTCCATCTCCCTCCCCTCTCTCTGCCCTTGCTTCTTCTCTCCTTCCTTTCTCTCCCCTCCTCTGTCTTCTTCTCTCTCCCCCTCCCTTCTCCTCCTCTTTTCCTCTCCTCTCTTCCTTCCTTTCCCTCATCTCTTCTTTCTCCTCTCTCTTCTTCTCCTCCCCTCTTCCCCATCTCTCTTCCCTCTCTTCTTTCCCCCTCCCCTCCATTCTCCTTTCCTCTCAATCTCTATCTTCTTTCTCTTACCCTCTTTCCTTCCTTCTCTCATCTTCTGCCTCTGCCCCTCCCCATGGCCTCTCTTCCAGGGGAGCCTCCGCCTCGCCCGCCTCAGCCTGCCATCTTCACTCAGAGTAAGTGGGGCCGTTCTCCTTCTCGATGCCCTGGGCCCTGCCCCTGTCCCCTCTGTTCTCACATAACTCCTCTCCTCCTTGAAGGTACACAGCAGGGGGCTAAAGGGGGGCAGGGAGGGAGTGTGCTGTGAGCTTCCTGCTGCCAGCCCCTAGCATGACTCAGCCTCTTCAGCTGCCTGGTGCTTGTAGCTCCCCCTTGGCTAAACACCAGCTTCCTCTCAAGGAAATGGAGCTGTTCCCCCCAGCCAGACTCCCCAGACCCTAGGCTGACATGCCAAAGACTCAGTCTGTTCTCATGAATGAAGTTCAGCCTGAGAGTAGGGATGCTGTTTTCTTCTGTTCCCGTTTCCCTTGTAAAGCCCCCTAATACTGATCCCCCCTCCCCACCTTGCACTAACTTGTGTGTGGTGTTTGGGTGGGCCAGGAGATGGGTCTGGTGGGAAAATGAGGAGTGGACCTTGGGGTACTGCTGACCACAGCTCTAGGGAGAGATTTTTAAAAGCTTAATATTGGCAAAGGAAATGCCAAGGGGTGGTATTGGGGGGATGATGGTGTCAGAAGTAGCAGAGGTGGCGGTGAGGGTGGACTGGAGGCCCCAACTCTGTTATTTCCTTAATGGGTCACTGTGACCATACTTGCTTAGATCGAGGTAGGGGCAAGGGTGGGGTGGGATGGGTTAGATTCTCAGTGGTGGTGAGGACAGGGTTAATATTACCACTCGGGGTAGAGGGAGGCAGCTTGTGTTTTCCTCTCTTTACCCTAAAAAGTGTCAGAGCTAATCTGTGACACCACTTTCCTGGGGGTTCTGTCCTCTACTCTATCCCACAGAGCCTACTTATGACCCTGTCAGTGACGATCAGGACCCCCTCTCTGCTGACTTCAAGCGTCTTTGTCTGAGGAAGCCAGGCCCGCCCAGGGGCCTGTGGCTGGTGAAGCCCTCGGCCCGAGTGCCGGGCACCAAGACGAGTCGGGGCGGGGGTGAAGTGTCTCTCATTGACTTTGGTGACGAGCTCACAGCACCTCCCCTGGCCAACCCTGCCCAAAAGCCCGGTGCCCCCTCCCTTGCCCAGCTGGCCATGGACGCCTGCTCACTGCTGGACAAAACACCTCCACAGAGCCCTACACGGGCACTTCCAAGGCCCTTACACCCCACCCCTGTGGTAGATTGGGATACCCGCCCACTGCCTCCACCGCCAGCCTACGATGATGTGGCCCAGGATGAAGATGATTTTGAAGTCTGCTCTATCAACAGTGCCCTGGTTGGTGCCAGAACCCCGGAGGGGCCTCCCCACGGGGAGACTAACTATGCCTTTGTGCCTGAGGCTGGACGGCCCCCTCCGCCCTTGGAAGACAATTTGTTCCTTCCACCCCAAGGAGGGAGCAAACCCCCTAACTCCCTCCAGACTGCAGAAATCTTCCAGGCCCTGCAGCAGGAGTGCATGAGGCAGCTACAGGTCCCATCTACTTCTCTGGCCTCCTCTCCTAGCCCTGGCCTGGGTGGAGAAGATAAACCCCAGGTGCCCCCCAGGGTGCCAATCCCACCTCGGCCCACCCGGCAGCGAAGTGAGCTGGGCTGCCGCTCAGGGGAACTGTCACCAGCTTCAGGGGGTGAAGAGGAGCCAGGACGATGGCGGGGAGTAGCCCCTCCCCCGCAAGTCCCCCCGAGGGAGCCGTTCTCCCCCCAGGGCTCCCGTACCCCTAGTCCCTTGGCACTGTCTGGTGGGTCTCCCTTGCCCCCTCGCCTTTCCAGCTCCCCTGGGAAGGCCATGCCCACCACCCAGAGCTTTGGCTCTGACCCCAAATATGCCACACCCCAGGTGATCCAGGCCCCTGGCCCCCGGACGGGGCCTTGCATCCTACCAATTGTTCGAGATGGCAAGAAGATCAGCAACACACATTACTATCTGCTTCCAGAGCGGCCTCCATACCTGGAAAGATACCAGCGATTCTTGCAGGAGGCCCGGAGCCCTGAGGAAGAACCCCCTTCTATCCCTGTCCCTCTGTTGCTGCCACCCCCCAGCACACCAGCCCCTGCTGCCCCCACTGCCACTGTGAGGCCCATGCCCCAGGCTACCCTTGACCCTAAGGCCAACTTCTCAGCCAACAATAGCAACACAGGTGCCCGTGCCCCATCCTTGAGGGCGTCTACCCGTCTGGTGAGGGGCTGCCCAGGGGATGGGCTGGAGGCTGGGCGGCCCACAGACAAGATACAGATGGTGAGTCCTGGGAACGAGATTGTTGGGGTGGGAGGACATCAGGGGAGTGGGGCCTCTGGGGTTCTGGCCTTTCAGCAGGGTTCTGAAAAGGAGCTCATGGAGCAGGGGCCCCCTGAAATTGGTGCCCAGCCCCATGAGCAGTCCTGACAGAGAGTGGTGGGGGTGTGCCCAGGTCCAGGCCATGGTGCATGGGGTGACCACAGAGGAGTGCCAGGCGGCCTTGCAGAACCACAGCTGGAGCGTTCCGAGGGCAGTTCAGTATCTGAAGGTACCATCCCTTGCCCCCCTGACCTCCCCTGAGCCTCGGGAAGCTGACTCACACACCACCTGACTCCTGAGCTCTTCTCCGCTCCTCATGCCTTAGTCCCGCCGTACCATGTACCCCTTGGCACTTGTCAATGCCCTTTTTGCTCCTCACCTTCCCAACAGGTGGAACAGCTCTTTGGCCTGGGTCTGCGGCCAAGGCAGGAGTGTCATAAGGTGCTGGAGATGTTTGATTGGAACCTGGAGCAGGCTGGCTCTCACCTGCTAGACTCCTGTGGTCCCACCCACCATAAGTATGTGTTTCGATCCTGGTCTACCCCAGTTCTTCCTGTCTTCTCCACCCAGCCAGGTGGATCGGAGGGAGTTGGGCCCTTTAGGCCCAAGGACCCAGCATTTCCCAAAGGCTAAATATTCCATAGCCAAGAACCCCCTGCCCTAGGCCAGGGAAGCTCCAGGCAGCCAACCAGTCCCAAAAGCTGAGACTGTGAGGTAGCAAGTGTCACAGAGAAGTCCTGGGAATGGGGGTCTTGGGACGGGGGAGAGGTGGACCCTGAATAGAAGGTAACTGCTCAGCAGCCATCTCTCCCAAGCATGCAACCCCCTCTCTTCTTGCAGGCGCTGATGGCAGGTCTGGGGAGCCGGAGAGTCTGACTTAAGGGGGGGTCCTGTTAGTCTGCCTGAAGGATCGTTTGAGCCTATGCTGCATGGCGGGGGCCAGGGAGGGGCCTGGGGAAACCTGCTGCTGCTACCTTCTCCCCCCATCACCCCGCTTCAGATAGGCAGAGAGGAGCCAGAAGGAGCAGGAGACTTGGATGGGACCACAGTGCTAGCTCTAGCCCTCCATCCATCTGCTCCTCCCGTGGCTACTCGAGAGGGACAATGGAGAGGGAACGTGGGGAAGGGAGTGAGGAGACATTAAGAGCTGGGCTGAGGGAGGACTAGAGACAGTCCCAGGTGCAAGTGCCCCTTCTCTTTCTAGCCCTTTCAGTCTCCATCCGCTGTGATGCCTCCCTTCCCTTTAGGGACCAGATTATAGGGAAAACCCCAAGCCTGTCTGCTTGTGTCTGTGGCAGTTCCTATTCCTATGAAAGCTGAAGGAAGGTGTCAGTGGAGACAGTGAGGGCAGGAGTGAGACCTCGATGCTCTGCTTACCTCAGTGGAGCCTTCCAGCTTCCTGGCAGGTGCGGTGCCGTGAGAGAGAGCTCTCAGGATACAGACTGTGGTCCATCCTGTACCTGGTTTGGGGTAACTGGGGGCAGGGGATGTCACCCACGGTCGAGAATTTCAGGATGTTGGAGGCAGGGAGGATGTAAGCAGTTCCAGGGCGGGTGCAGAACCCCAGGACGTACAGAAGGGAACAGATACCGGCAGCTAACGTGGAGACCAGCGCTCCCACCCCTGCCCACTGCTGTTTTGTGTTTTTCCCAACAACCTCTGTTGCCAAAGTTGCTGCTCTTGTCCTGCCTCCACACATCTGCTTCTTCCAGAGAAATAAAGTTAGTTTCTATTTTACATTACCGAGGGGAGTCGGTGTGGTTTCTTTGCCTCCTGGGCAGTGGGGAGAAGTTGACATAAGTCCTCTAGGCCATCCATTGAACTCTTCCCTGGCTCTTGATTTTCTGTGCGCTGACGGACAAAGTGTGAGACTGAAGGATCTCATTTTGTGGCTCTCCATTGTGGACTGGAGGGTGATGAAGGTGGTCTGTCGTATTGATTAAGGGACCTGGCCCAGACAAGGGAAGCCCTCTGGGGTGCAGGGGTGCCAGGGAAGACAGAATCTCATTGAGAAAGGACCTGGGAAGGCCAGTTAGTGGATAGCCCCGGCCCAAAGGGCTTCCCACAACAGAGGAGTCAAACGTGGGACCCACAGAACAGTCCTGAGTGTGGCCTAAACCAGATAAAAATGTAATTGAGAAATGTTTAACGATACTTTATTAAAAATACAATAAAACATAGATAATATTACATTTTTAAACTAAGTCAGTATGGAGCCTGCAGTAATCCTAATTTATGGTTCAGTGACCCCTGTCTCCATCTGAGTCTGACGCCTCTGTCCCTCAGGACCCACCTGGGTCAAGTAGGGATGGAACCCAAATGTTTTTCCCATGGCTTTAATCCTGCCTGCGATGTGGTAGGATAACCATGGAGTTGAAAGTCAGAAGACTCGGGTTCAGGTCTCTCAGCCTAGGAGCTAAACCAGCTGTGTGACCTTGGGTAAAATCACTTGACCTTTCTGGGCCTCAGCTCCCTCATCTATAAAGTGGGCATAAGAATCCCTTTCAGTCTTATGATGAGATTGTCACGGACTTAGGTCTGAGGTAGTGTATGTGAAAAGTGCACTCGAATGCCTCCTTCCTGATACAGGCACAGAGACAGTGTCTCCTTCAGTGTATATTGTCACCTGTCCTCCACTCACCCTGTATGACTTGCCTATGTCCTTCCACACATCCTCCACCATGAGTCTGCCCTGACATTGTTGGGGCTTTCCCCTTAACACTCTCAATATCCCCCAGGTGGCAGTTCAGCACCTGGGCTGCCCTTTAGCTGTGCCTCATTGTTCACCCATGAGTGAATTCTTGTATTGCTACACTGCTTCTTGCTCAGGATTCACCTTGGGTAATAAAATGCTGCAGCTTATTCATACCCAGCATAATGTCTCACCATTGGCCTTTGGATGACTCACAAATTGGATTCTTAGGTGGCTTGGCACTCCATGATTCACCACATTTTAGCATCCCTGGAAGGATATTGGTGATAAAAAGATGGCTTTCAGAGAGACTCGTTGAATGTGAATGACTCCAATTTGAAGTGGCGATGGTGGGGTGGGGGAGTCGGCTGGGCTGTGGGAGCCTTACGGTCACTGATCCTGTAAATATTAGTAACCGCTCATGACATCATCAGCCCCCCTCCCCCAAGTTAAAGGGATTAAGGTAGGATAGATATGTAGAATTGGATGGTCATTACAACTGATGACTGAGCTCCATGCCTGCCCCAGTGAGAACCAGAGACTTCGTCTACTATTTGGTATTCACTATGATAGAGTGGAAGGAATTCTGGACTTAAGAGTTAGAGGGGAGCAGCTAGGTGGCTCTGGAGACAGGAGGACCTGAGTTCAAATCCAGCCTCAGACACTAGCTGTGTGACCCTGGGCAAGTCACTTAACCCCAATTGCCTCTAAAAAAAAAAGAGGTCTGACTTCAAATCTAGCCTCAGATGATGTTTACAGAAGTCACTTAAACCACTGAGCCTTATCTTCGTCATGTGAGATCATTCGTGAACCTTAATGTACAATATGAATGTTAGCTCTTATTTTGTGAATCCAGTGGCTTTCTCAAGACCCCAACCTCATTCTGAAATTCCAAAGTGATGTACCAGCTTGCAGACTAAGACATCTGGGGCATGCCCTCCACCTTACTGATGACTTCATAGATAAGTCCAAAGGAGTTGCCTAAGGCACATAGAGAGGTTAAATAATTTTCCCAGGCTCCTATATGCAGTATCAGTGGCAGCATTTGAACACATCTTCCTGACTCCAGGGACACGCCTCCATTCCCTATGCTGCCAGCTGCCTCTTCATAAGGTAATGAAAATTCCAATGTTCTTTCTCCTTTTGTAAATAAATACTAGAAAACATGTACCATTTTGGTCTAGAGTCTGATTGTAGGGGTAAGAAGAAAAAGAAAAAGGAATAGATTACAGAATGGGGAAGTCAGTTCACTTAATGGCAGGTGGAGGGTTAGGTTTAGAGTCAGAGGCATTTAGGGTTAGGGTAATGTTCTCCTATGGGAGATCTCTGAACTCAGGGAGAAAGTCTCAGAGACCAAGAGAGGTGAGGTGGGGTGTCTCAGACTAGGGTGGAGATGATGAGGTGTCGCAAGTCACAGTTTCGAGAACCTTGTATAAGTTTCCAGGAGGAGTTTAAATCCCCAGTAACCAGACTTTGGATCAGCAAAGCCTGAGAGGTTCAGGGCTGGATCCCTCTGGGTCCAAGGTACCATGTAGAGTTACGGATCTTGAATTTACCCTCAATTCTAAGAGCTTCCTCAAATGCCCCGTTTACTCAAGAAAATGGTAGTGTGAGCTGCAAAAAGCATGCCTCTTAGACCCCCACGAACATAATTAAATTTACTGGCAATCCCATTAATTTAATTCGGCCAGTACGCTCCTTGAGGTCAAGGATTGTTTTTGCGTTTGCATCCCCAGTGCCTGGCATATAATAAGTTCTTATTTTGGGGTGGGGGTCTTTTTGCGTGTGATAACTTTTTTAAACATTCATTTAAACTTTTTTTCAGTTCTGAATCTTTTCCCTTCCTCCTTCCCCTTCTCCAACCACTGAGAAGGCAAGAAATGTGATATCAATTATACATGTGAAATCATGCAAATCATATTTCCATATTAATATATCGCAAAAAATAAAGCAAGTGAATAAATTATGCTTCAATCTTCACTCAGAATTCTTTCTGGAGGTGGATAGCATTTTTCTTCTCAAATCCTTGAGAATTGTCTTGGATCATCGTATTAATCAGAATAAGTCATTCACAGTTGATCATCGTGCAGTATTGCCGTGCTGTATACAGTGTTCTGGTTCTGCTCACTTCACTTTGCATCAGTTCATTTAAATCTCCCCAGGTTTTTCTGAAATCATCCTGCTTGTCATTTCTTATAGCACATCAGTATTTCAACATGATTATATATACCACCACTTATTTAGGCAATTGGTGGGCGTTCCCTCAATTTCCAATTCTTTGCCACCACAAAAAGAGCTGCTAAAAGTATTTTTCTATGTATGAGTCCTTTTTCTTTGATCTCTTTGAGATGCAGACCTAGTAGTGGTATCACTGGGTCAAATGGTACGCACAGTTTTATAGCCCTTTGTGCGTACTTCCGAATTGTTCTCCAGAATGGTTGGACCAGTTCACAACTCTACCAACAATGCATCAACATCCCAATTTTTCCACATCTCCACCAGCATTTGTCATTTTCCTTTTCTATCGTATTAGCCAATCTGATAGGTATGAGGTAGTACCTCATGGTTGTTTCAATTTGCATTTCTCGTAATAGATTCTTAGTAAATGCTTTTTGATTGACTATAGTGGGACAATCCAGATTCCTAATATTCTGTCCAATTGTCCTAAAAATTATTGAAAGTTCTGGAAATCTCAGTATCTCTGTAAGTAGTCACTGAATAAACCAATTTATTTTTTCAACAAGCATTTAGTAAGTTCCTACTGTGGACAGTGGACAGTCTAAGGGACTGGGGAAAGACAAAGATACTGCCCTCAAGGAATATTCTGGGTCTATAGGATAAATTCCAAGGTTTGGAGGGTCATTCCCTAACAGCAGTAAATATTTTCTTTTTTGTCATTGAATTTTTAGTTTTTGTTCATTTTTCTACTTTTTACATCATCTTCATATCCAAATATTTCGGACCCCTTTCACTTTCTCCCTCTCTCCCATAAAGCAAACCTTTGGAACAAAGGACAAAAAAGAGGGGAAAAAGTGATTCAATTAAACTGACCAGCTCAGATGAGTCCAATGGCATTATGTAATCCTAGGTTGTTTGGTCATTGTAGTTATATGGCATTATTAGGTTTTGTTGTTGTTCATTTCATTTACATCCTTGTAGTTATTGGTTCTGTTTCCTTCAATCAGTTCATGTGAGTCTTCTCATTATTCTCTGAACAGATGCTTCCTAAATGGTGGTTGTATAGTAAATATGGCTTCCATGCCATTAAAAGATTAAAGCAAAACCTAACACACAATTCACATATATCCCAGTGGAGTTTATTGAAGGATATAATACAGGTGAGTGGATCTCAGATGGATAGCAAGTGATGAGAGCGTAAAAATAGTCAGGATCCCTCTGTGGGTGCTTGCAGATGAGGGCATGCATGCTTTTCTGAGCCCCCTCAGAATTCCCAGTCCACCAACCTTTGATATATCTCTCTAAAGGCTATAGGAAGAATTTTTGTCAGGAATGACATTTCAGGCTGGATTGCTCTTGCTTATATGTAGAAAAAGTTCTTCTGACATCCCAGCAGTTGCTCTGCTTTTCAGTTCCCCAGGAAGACTTAAAAGTGGTGATTCGCCAGTGGATCAATAGATGAATTCGTGGTCAATCTTGTCTTTTGTCTTTAAGAAAATTTGGTCTTGACACACATTCAAGACCCTCAGGGCCTATGAAATATGTGGCTGATCTTTGAGTAGAAACCTGAGATGGAGACAGCTAGTATGCTGAATCCAAGAACCTTAGGAATAGCAATGCTTCCAGCCCAGTGCCCTCCCTTAACCTAATCCTGGGAAGCAAACCCTGCGAGATTTAGCCTGGCAACTTCTACAGTTGTTACAGCCGCATCCACTAAAGACCCAAAATAGAAAGTTCTTGTTGCCAAAGTTCTTGGCACTGTCAAATGGTTCAACATCAGAAACTGCTAATTTTATCAGTGGAAATGATGTTTAAAGAAAAGGCATTAACATCTACTTTGCTGTTGCTGGCAACATAGGAACCCTAAAAGCCATGGGAATTTTTATTTTAACTTGCGACTGAAACTCTGCATATGTTTTGTCTCTCCTGCCTTAGAATGTGAGCTCCTTGAAAGCAGGGGATGCATGACTTTTTTGCTGTGTATTCCCAGCACTTTGCACATAGTAAGCACTTAATGAATGCTTTTTTCATCCATTCATTCATTCTCATAATTAGCCTAAGAATTAAATATGATATATACATAATTTCAGCGACCTTGGAAGGAAGTCTGCCAAGTTCAGGTGCTAATAATTATCTTGAGAATGACCTTGGAAGACATTCTTGTTATCCTAAAATGGTCTTTGGAGCAGGTGGGGCCCAGCTGCAGTGGCAAAGCCTTTTACAAAAGTTACAAAGAAATCCACTAAAATTTTAGCATGTGAACAGAAAAAAAATAAGTAAATAAACATAGCTAATATTTATAAAATGTTTATTATGTGCCAGGCACTTTGCAATTATTATCTCATCGGGTCCTCATAAAAAACAGTGCTACCATTAGCTCCATTTTTACTGATGAGGCAACCAAGGGAAACGGAGGCTAATCATCTTGCCCTAGGTCACACAGCTGGTAAGTGTCTGAAGCCAAATTTGAACTCTTGTCCCTGACTCCAGGCCCAGCACTCTAACCACTGTATCACCAAGCTGGCCTAGATAAATCATACTTAATATATGTTTATTTTACTTAGGAAAGGTGTCTTCCCAAATGGAGGATGCACTTGAAATTTTAGCATAAGATAAGCAATAGTCATCATCAAAATAAACTATTGATAATTGATTGGTGGTTGTCCTTTGTTCTTGAAAAGGACCAAAATGATGTTTTTGTGTTGAGGTCCAACGGTGGCTGATCAGACCAGTATGAGCTTAGAAGGCTCCACCACAGGTCGGGCATAAATAGTCCATATTTTACAATAATTTCATCTATAACTTAACCTAACTTCTACAGGTAGAATTCACATAGCAGTAACATCTTAAGTTGTTCGTTGGGTCACAAGTCAAAATAAGACACTGGCTACAGTTGAGTAGGCAAATAAGACATAACCCTGGATAACTCCATCAGGATTGTCAAAGGACCTGTAATTTCATCTCCCAGTGTGAGAGTTCTGTTTCCTTCTAGGGAAGTTGCCTAAGATACTGAGAGATCGTGACTCACCCAGAGTCACCCAGCCAGTAAGTGTTGGAGGTAGGGTTTGTAATCCACATCTTCCTGACTCCAGCAGCATTCTATCCCCACTTCTTCTCATAACTAGAATATACACCACAGCCAGGTGCTGATTAATGTGAGCAATGAATCCCCTGAAATGGTTGTGTGTATTCAAAGTCATGCTATTCAGAGCTATAATTATGTAAAATATGGTAATTGGCTCTGACTTAATGGAAATATTTAATGTGAATTAGAATAATCCAACCACTTTGAAAGGATTCATTATTTTCACTAGTCAGGACCTAGTCATACTACATGGTAAGTAGAGAGCTGGGGTCCAAGGGATGTCTTACCAATTAGATGGGGGTAGGAGGAAATCAGGAGATGTTTCATGGAGGAGAGGGCTTTGAGTTGGGTTTCAAGGCTATGAGTCAGCTTCACAATAAAAATATCTCACAAAATATTAGGAGTCATAGAAGATGGAAAAGTACAGGCTGAAGAAACATGGTTACTCATAAAAATGGGTCCATACTGACACGTATTATGCACATCTGTAGTGTTTGCCTCTCTGTTCTTCTACAACCCCACTTATCATTATTCTACAAAAATCCTCCAATGTTTCATCATGAGTTCTTGAAGTCTATGCCCATAGAGCACAAGCTCTGGCAGGTTCTTTCATGCTGGAAAAGCCCCTAGGTGATGAACTATTTGGCTATGGTAACCCGTGAAACAGAAAAATGCAAAGTGACCCCTGGTCCCATGTAGCTCCCCTCTGCATCTGTAGTGAGTATGGGAGAATGGAAGAGAAGCAGGTGAGACAACAACAAGAATGAAAGTTTTTAGACCTTCTCTAAACATTAATTTAGACCTCTAAATGTGAAACGAAACTAACAGTCATCCTGAGACAGGAAACAACTGGTTACTGATGTGGGAGTCATTTCCGAATCAGCTCTCGATGCGTAGCCAAACCATCAGATTATTAGAGCCAAGATCAAAATCTGCACGAAATTAGTAGAAAGGATAACTGTCTAACCCGACCTGTTTAGAGCTAGTGAGTGTCCACAAAAGGAAGTGGTGATTACAAAGAGCTTGGTGGAGAACAAATCATGCCAGACTCAGCCTTGTTTCCTTTTTTTGACAAGATTCCCCAAATGGTGGGTGAAGAGAATGCTCAGTTTACCCAGATATTAGCAAAACATTTGATTAGGTCTTTTTTGCTATTCTTCTGGAAAAGATGGAGAGATGTAGGCTAGGAAATAGACAAGGATTTGGAACTAGTTGAATGACAAAACCTGCAGGGGAATTATTCATTGTTTGGCAATGGCCTGGAAGGAGGTTTTCCCTGGAGTCCTCCAGAGATGCATGCTTCACCTTATTCTGATTAACATATTTGTCAATGATTTTAATAAAGATGTAAATGGTATACTTTTTGAATTTGCAGATGACAAAGCTAGAGAGATAGCGAAGACATCAAATGACATAGTTTGGGCAGCTAAGTGATACAGTGGGGCCTGAAGTCAGGAAGATCTGGGTTCATATCTAGCCTCAGACACTTACTAGTTGCATGACATTGGGCAAGTCACTTCACTTCTGTTTGCCTCAGCTTCCTCATCTTTAAAATGGAAATGATAATAGCACCTATTTCCCGTGGTTATTATGAGGATAAAATAAAATAATATCTGTTAGCACAGTGCCTGACACATAGTAAGTGTTATATAAATGTTAGATATTTTTAAGTATGTACAAGCTGAGAGATATACAGCTTCCTCCAGCTTGAATGCATCACCAAAGCTTAGGCATATTGCTGGTACTTGAAGCCAGGATGGAGTAACACAGTGGGGGAGAACAGTGCCTGGACCAGGTTAGGTGCAAGCTAAAATTCTGTCACGTGTGGTTTTTGGTCTAGAGTTCCTTTTTCAGCCACAATCGCCAGCTCCACTCCTCTGAGAGAGGTGGGTCCTTTCAAGGTATCCCAAGCCATGTGGAGTAGACCCCTAGTTCCAGCTGTCACATCCCTGACATTTTGAGAGACTCAGGGGCAAAAGAGACTTTGAGAAGCAGCAGCTGTTGCTACTTAGGCCCATTATAAGACTGCTAAATTCAATCTCTGTGTATCCTTAAATAAAGCCTATGAAAGCAAACCAATTGTAAGTTATGTCGGTCAGACCACAGGAATCTTCTGAACCTAGTAGACTGTGCTAGACACAGAGTCAGGATTTAAAAAGATCTTGACAGGTTGGGCCAAATCAAATAGGATGAAATTTAATAGGGATAAATATAGTCTTACACTTGGGTTCAAAAACTTAACTTCACAAGAACAAGACAGCTGCATATAGCTAGATAGCAGTTCACCTGAAAAAAGACATAGTCCACAGGATGGTATGGTGGCCAAGAAAGTGAATATCGTCTTAGGCAGCATTAAGAAAGATATAGTATCCAGGAAGAAGGAGGCGATGTCTCATTGTGCCCTACCCTGGTCCAACCATATCTGTCTTCAGTTTATGGCATTATAGCTCATTCTGGGAAGAATGAGAAAGCCAAAGAGGACCCAGAAGAGGGTACAATGATTTTGGAGAGCCAGGAGTTCATGCCATAGAAGATCAGATGAAGAAGCTAGGATAAGAGTAGAGGAGGGCATGACAGCTATCTTCAAGAATCTGAAGGACTGTCATGTGGACAGGGGATTAAATTTCTTCTGCTTAGCCCCAAAGGGAGTAGAAGCAATGGGTGGAAGTGGCAAAGAGCCAAAATTTAGACCTAATATAAGGAAAAACTTACTAACAGGTGGAGCTATCCCAAAGTAGAAAGGATTATCTCAGAAAATAACTGGCTCTCCCTCACTTAAGATCTTCAGGAAAAGACTGAAGGACCATTTGTCAGGTTTTGAAGGATCTTCTTTCAAGCACAGCTTGGGCTCCATGGACTCTGAGATCCCTTCTGATTCTGAAGTTCTGTGATTCTGTGAAAATCTATTGCGGTTAAAAATGGGAATTGATGAAAGAACAGTGATAAGGACGATCACCATTTCATTTGGAGGTTTAATAAATATGGAACAATTGCCAAAATGGAGAAGGCAAAGGAACTTTGAAACTGTCTTAGTCATCAAATAATCTCTGCTCCAAGTGGAGGAAGGCAACATTCAAGGGCAATTCTTATTTAGAATATAAACCCATTTGCAAAACCCTATGCAGGAGGATGGTGGAAGATTCTGAATAATAAGAAGCAATGAAGAAAAAAACACATTTGCAGAAAACTTGGCATGAGGCCCCATGAAGCCAGATTATCTGGGTAGCATTTAAAGTTCAACGATGTTAAAGATACGCCAACATTTCTATGAGAAATATTTATTCATCAATGATAATGATGTTACTACATTAAGATGACAACCTCACAGTCTGTGATGATGGAATAAGGATGTGGAAATGGCCGTAAAGAGCACAAAGATGGGAGATGAGATAGACCAGAGAGGTCTGTACTGGAGGGGATTCCATTTTAGAGGACTGACTGTAAGATAGCTTCTCAAGACGTGGACATTCTTGGGGAAGTCAAGTGACTTAACATCTCTGAATCTCAGTCGGCACAATTGTAAAATAAGGGGGTTGCCCTAGATCATCTTGGAAGTTACTTCTAGATCCTAATCTCTGCTGCCATGATGTTAGGAGAGGATATCAAAGAACTGGTCCATTCCATCTCTGATACTCCTTTATTGAAGATCAGGAAAAAATAAACATAAAAGGGACCGAAAAAAATCAGTGACATGTGTTTGTGGTCATATATGGTGACCCAGAAAGAGTAGGTGCTCCGCCTTTGGAGGCTTACAGCTTTTTTTCCTTCTCACTTGAAAGCTGCAGGGAAGAGATGGAGCATTCATCTGGTTGTACCTTTTGTGTGTATACTCAGATCCAGCTCAGAAGGTAGTTAAAAGGCTTTCCATCATCACCCAATAAACCAATATGAAATAGTCAAAAGATACTTATACATACTCTGAATTGGGGTAGATCCTCCCTATTACACACCCTCACACATTTCTAGCAGGCACATCAAGTATCGTCTCTAATTGCCATCAGGGAGAGCATACTGTGCATGCTTCAACCCCCATTGCATTCTTCCCTCTGTTTAAAAAAATTCCTGTCCTTGGTAAGTTGGCTAGGGTGCATTTGAACATACCATTCATGTCTCCAATCCACAATAGTCCTCTAAGGTCCCAGGGAGGCATATGAATTATTATTTCATTTACTCCTCTGGGGAATACAGAAAAAAGTCTGAAAACAGTCAACATTGCACAGATCTCATATAGTATGGCATGTACAGGACATTATGGTTGTCCCAAATAAAGTTCTATGCCAGAATAACAAAGCACATTTTACAATGTTTATCAGAGATTACCACTTGCTTAGTACTAACAAGAGTCTGCCTTGGTCTTCCCCAAACCAAAGACAATAAAGAGAAAAGCAAAGAAAATCCAGCTTTCTAACTCAGAAGGAAACCTGATTCCTAAGGAGCTTCCCAGATCCTGTGGACTATCCCTAAAGGGATAGAGGACCTGCGATTCTCTGGGTCACCCTCTAACCCTCAGTTGAGTAACCAAATCAATTTGGCTTGGTGCTTTTGTATGTACATTCATTTGGGAACCAAATGCTGTAGCAAAATGGTACTGGGTCCTTGCAGGGAACTCTCTTCCAAAAGTGGCACCTTCTGTTCTGGCCCCCCAAAACACAATGTTCCCTCAGTCCCTGAAAGAACATAGAGCACCAAATTTTACCTAGGGATCCTTGAAACACACAGGGGATCCAACTGGAGTTTTGGACAAAATCTCTAAGTGTTCATTCTCTGCATATTCACAGCCACCCTGTTGACCTGAAAAGTGAATAGAATACAAGATCTTAATTATTTGTTGATTATAAAAGTATTGGATTTGGTAGAGCAAAATTCTACCTTAAAGATTCTCTTCCAATAAAGGTGCGTCCCATCATATGCCAGGATCATACAAGATCCCTAGAAAGATTTTGACAATGTATTGATTATTAATATCAGATGAGGTATTAAATAGGGAGACCTATGGTTCCTGAAATGCTGGTCACTGCCATCATGGAGGAGCTCCACTACAGAATCCAAATGGAAAAAGGATTAGCCATAGATGGATGGTTGGGTGTTCCAGATACTTCTTTTTGAGAATGATATTATGCTGACTGTGTCACGCCCTGGAACAATCGCAGAGCTTCCTAAATAGTATTCACAGCCACTCAGAAGAGAAGCAGCATGCATGGGGTAGTAAAAGCGCTCTGAATTTGGAGTCAGCAGACTAGGGCTCAAATCCTATTTGGGTGACCTTGAGAAAGGCCCTTAACTTTGCTGGGTCTTCATTTCCTCATTGAGAAAATAAGAGTGTTGTATTAAATTCCTTTTAAGGTCTCTCTCAGCTCTAAATATATGATCCTATGACTGAACACAGGGAAAAATGGATGAAGAATGTTTATTGTACATGCTTATAAGCATGTGCTTGTAGTAAGAAATATATTATACAGTCGGGTGGGTGATTAGATTAGATTATAAGTTCCCTGAGGGCAAGAACTATCTTTTGCTTCTTTTTGTATCTCTAACACTTAGCACAGTGCCTGGCACACAGTAGGTGCTTAATAAATGTTTATCAGCTGACTAACTGGATGGCCCATTGAGCTAGCCCATTAGTTCTATATCTTGGGTAGACACTACAGACAGACAGTGAGAAGGGCCCAGAAATGAATGGAAGTAAGAGAACTAGCTAGATTTCATTTGAGAAATTGCTTAGCGCTTTGAACAACCCCACTCTTCTGGCTGAAACCGAATCCATCTTTTTAACCCCCAACATATGAGGCAGCTAGGGGATAGAGTGCCAGGCCTGGAATCAGGAAGACCTGAGTTCAAATTCAGACTCAGATACTTATTAGCTGCATGACCATGGGCAAGTCCCTTAGCCTCTTTTTGTCCCAGTTTCCTCAACTATAAAACAGGGACAATAAAAGCACTTATTTTTCAGGGTTGTTGTAAAGCTCAAATGAGATAATAATTATAAAATGCTTAGCACAGTACCTGGCACATAGTAGGTATTACATAAATATTGGTTATTATTATTATTTACTCCCAGTGATGCTATACATGTCTGCAAAGCACGGAATGCCACAATCTCCAAAGAATCAAAGCTGGGTCACCTGAAGAGCAATGGAGAGACACATGATAGGCACAATCATGTCTCCATTGATGTGTCAGAAGTGGCATCGACAATACCAGACATGTATAACTGAAAAAGAAAGTGGGCCCAGCATGCAACAACAGTGAGGGATATCTAGTGGGGATGAACCTAAGGCTAAGGGACTTAAAGGGAGGTCCCCAGCTTGGCGGGTGTCAACAGTGTCAGATTCCTCAAAAAGGTCAAGAAGTACAAGAACTAAGAAAAGACTTGGCAATAAAATGTCCCTGGTAACTCTACAAAGAGCAATTGCGGTTGAACAGTAAGATCAGAAGCCAGATTGCAAGAGGTTTAGAAGACAGTGGGACAAGTTTTTTTTTCGAGAAGAAAAACTGAGCACCAAAAGAGAAATATAGAGATATAAAGCAGTTAATAGATTTTATGGGTAAACTGAGTCAGGCTACAGAACAAATTACTTTACTTACCATGGGCTAATTTTGGAGGAGAAATTTACAAATTACCAAGGTAACCAAGAACACTCAGAGTTAGAGAAATCCTCTATTTTAGTTAATGAGGGTAATAACTAAATCATTTTGGGGAGCTTCAAACTTCCCTTTAGCTTCTCCCTGAGGAATGTCAAACATTTAACATTATTATTTCATAAGTCAAGTTTTGACCAGGTGAGATTAACAAAACAGAAGATAGACTTTCAGTTAACCCAAAGTTGCAGGAAGAATGACTCTGCTCCCCAAAATAAAAGGAAGTAGGACATACCTCTCTCAAAGAAACATAAAAACCATGAAACAAAAAGCTGAAGCAATACAATAATGATGATCAATATTAAATAACATCCAATTTCTTAAAAACTTAGTAACCCACTCCCAAATTCCATTTAATCATTGCATTTCATCTTGGATCCCAGATGCCCTATGTAGTCATCTGGTCCATGGAAACATCTTGTCTTAGACATTCTGGAGTAAGTCTTATTCTCAGGGCAGCTCTGAAGGGAGCTCCTCCTTGCTCCCAAGTCACTTGAAAAGATTCCTAAGTAATTCTGCTAAAATCTTCCATTAACAAGATTCAACGTAATTTATTACAACCTCCTAAGTTTGGTTTTCCAGTAACTAATTCATGTGGTAAAAACCAGCTTAAGCCTTCAGATTCTGATGTCATTAACACCAAAGTTATAAGGACATCAAATTAGGAACCCATAATTTGCCTGAAACTTCAGAGGATTTCAGCGTGGTATGTTATTACAAACCACTTGTTTCTATCTTTACCCAAATCCTATACACTGCCAACAACATGCTACAGCAGCTCGATGGCACAGAGGATAGAGCTCTGGACCTGGATTTAGGCAGACTCATCTTCCTGAGTTCAAATCTGGCCTCAGACACTAGCTGTATGATCCTGTGCAAATCACTTTACCCTGTTTACCTCAGTTTCCTCATCTGTAAAATGAGCTGGAGAAGGAAATGGCAAACAACTGTAGTATCTTTGCCAAGAAAACTCTAAATGGGATCATAAACATGACTGAAAATGGACTGAATAAAACAGCAGGCTGAAGGAAGACTCTTCAAAGAGAAAAAAAAAATCTATGAGGTAATTCACTTTCAGTGCAATTGTATATGTAAAATCCTTAATATAATTTTGAGAACTTATTACTAAAACATACTTAAGGCCTGTATAGCCATTACAAACATTTGGAGCCCATGACTCTTTGTGACACCTTTTGGGGTTTTCTTGGCAAAGATACTGGAATGATTTGCCATTTACTTTTCTAGGTTATTTTACAGATGAGGAAACTGAGGCAAACAGGATTAAGTGACTTTCTCAAGGTTACACAGCTAGTAAGTATTCTGACTCTAGGCTAGGCACTCCATCCACTATATCACCTTGCCGCCTAGGATACAGACAGACACACACATACATATGTATATGTATATATAGTATGTGTATATTTATATATACACATATAACTTATATACACATATATCTTACTTCTTAACTTATACACACACACACACATGTGTATATATATACACACATATATATCTTACTTCTTAGAGAAAGCAGTCTGACCTTGCTGCTTTATCAAAATTTATTACTCCATTTAATTAGAAAACTTTTACATTACACTTTATTTTATTCCCCCCTTATGAGGAAAGTATCACCATATCATCCTGAATGACAATTGTCAAGGGCCTAACCTTATACATGAATGTGTAATTAATAGTAACTGGATGACAAGTCCAAGAACTTCTAGGATATGGAATTGATTACAAATTCAGGTTGAAAACAGTAAGATTTTTCATACTCGCATCCTATTATAGTAACTCAGATGTTTCAGGATTAAGCTATTAATTAATAGATTTAATTTTGTAATCACAAAGCTTCCATTGTTCACCTGCCCTGATTATAGGAATTTACTTAGAAAAGTGAAAGGAAGGACATAGTTATGGAGATATCAAGACCCTTCCTTTAAGAGCACTGACTGACCTGATATAAGCAATAACAGGGGAAAAACTCCCTTAGCTTTGTTTGATTACAAACAAAGAGTCCTATCTGATAGCCAGTCATGTAGTAAAGCTCCACACTATTCACAGGGTATCAAAAACCAGCCTCAGAGTTAACCGGGTGGGGAAATTTCCTCTTCAGAAGGCAAACGATACAATGGGGAAACTAAGTCAAGAGGCTCCTACCTTACTTAGCCCATGCCAAGGTCATCCCTTCAACTTTTTCCAGGAACAAACATCCACCTGGAATCAAAATCTCAAAACAATGTCAAATTGTAATTCCAAGAGATTTTACCCAAACAGTAAGATTTCACGATTCACAGTTTAGGACGTGGATGTTATTAGTATTCTCATGTTACCCTAACAGTTAACAGTGAGCAAATATGAGGACATTTCAATTATCCTTCATTTATAAATTAAGAATAAACCCATTCTGGAGTTTTTACCATACAGTGAATACTAGATCGCCAACTCACCACCACCACCACTCCACCCCACTCCCATAACTGCTGGCTGCTGTAAGATTTCAGACTAATAGATATCCGTATTGCCTATTAACCCTCTAAGGCAGAATAAAATCTCTGAATCTAAAGTGCATTGTTACTAAGTTGGTTCAAAGATGTAACTCCAAAATTAACAGATATAATTTCATAATTTTTATAAATGATAGCCAAATAATCTCAGATGAAACTAAAACTTGTAAGTGTCCTTACTTTACTAAGAAACTGAGAGTTTAGAATTTTATTACATGTTGTCAGTATAGCTGATATAATCTTATGACTGCACCCAAATAGAAGGCCCCCAAGGAACCTCATAGATAAGGATATCTTAAAGGGTCTGTGCAACTTTTCTCTCAACAGTAAATTATTACTTTAAAGCAAATATAGTCCTTTAAACATTTAACAGTTTTCAAAAAACAACTACTTTCATTTGACAGCTCAATTCATAATCTAGCAGCATCTGGATTAAAAGAGAAGTTACTTTTCTAATAGCATTTCTGATCCAATGATTTCCCGGATTTCACAATACAAGAAAATTTTAGAAACACAGTAATAACATGCATGACATCATGTAGTAAAAAACACGAAACAAAACTTATTACCAATTAGATGACATCAATTCAGCCAAATGCATTTCCAAATTATGTTACATAGAAAATCATTCATTTATCACTTTGGTCATTTTATACTGATCACATCTAAAAACCTAGTATAAAGCTATCTAGTATAGAGTAATTATATTCAATTAAAGAAATATTGTAATTACAGTAATAATTATAAATAAATAGTAAATTTATAAGTTATAGAATAATTATAAATAGATTTTAAAATAATAATAATAATTGTAAAAATATACCAGGCACTGTGTGCTTAACTTCACAATCCATCATGTCATTTGATCTTTGCAACAATCCTGGGCGGTGGGTGCTATTTTTATCCCCTTTACAATTTAATAAACTCAGGTAAACAGAGGTGAAGTAATTTGCTTAACGGCAGTCAGGTGGTCCAGTAGATAGCGTGCTGGGCTTAGAGTCAGAAAGACTCATCTTCCTGAGTTCAAATCTGGCCTAAGACACTTCCTAGCTGTGTGATGCTGTGCAAGTCACTTAATCCTGTTTGCCTCAGTTTCCTCATTTGTAAAAGATGATCTGGAAAAGGAAATGGCAAACCACTCCAGTATCTTTGCCAAGAAAATCCCAAATGGATTGAACAAAGACCCACCATGTGTCCTAGTTTTGACCACTTTAGAGCTGTTGTTGAGATTAGTTTTGTGGTCCCTTCCAAGTCTGAAATTGAGAAATTCTGGGTTTAGAACGTGATCAGTGTGATTCGACCACTTTGTAAATTTCTCCATGAATTTGATTTACAGACGTTGCCTCTATGAATAGAACATCTCTTGGTGTGGAATATACTGCTACTGGGTTTCAGTTACATCGGACAATGGGCTGTTTATTACCTCTTCAGTGAACTTTCTCTGATCCTGGGAACCAAGTGAGGACATTTTCTACACCAGCAAACTTTCATTTTAATAATGTCTCAGAGTTTACAAGGTAACATTTCCCCACTCCAACAAATAAGCCTTGCCTTGTAAGAAGGAAAAAGTGAAGCAAAACTTGTACAGTAAATGCAGCTGAGAAGGTAATCAACATTTTGCATCCGTAGTCCCCCACCTCCCTGCTCAAAAGAAGGTGTTTATTTATTTATTTATTTACAATCACTCAGCATTTTGTTCTGTCTTAGTGAGTTTTATTTTATATTATTGTTGACTACAAAGTAGTCAAAGGTGATATGCTAGATAGAGCATTGGGCCTGGAGCCAGGAAGACCTAAGTTCAAACCCTGCCTCAGACACTTACTAGCTGTGTGACCCTGGGTAAGTCATCTAATCTCTTTCTGCCTCTGTTTCCTAACCTATAAAATGGGGGTGACAACACCTACCTCACAAGGTTTTTGTGAGAATCAATGGAGAGAGAACTTGTAAAGTACTCAGCACAGAGCCTGGGATGTAGTAAATGCTTCTTCTCTTCCCTCCCGCCTTCTCTTTGTTCTACTTCACTCTGTAACAGTTCATTCAGATATTCCTAAGTTTCTCTGCACTTCTCACATTTCTTGTTTTTTATGGGGCAGTGATATTCTGATACATTCAGTCCGCTGGTTTGTTCATCCATTCCCCACTCGAGGAGCACAGTAAGGCTAGATTTGTCCAGGAATCCCTTTTCTAGGACGTTATATTACAGGATCATATTGCCAAGAAAATCCTCCCTTCTCTATCCTTGACACTGGGGTTCAGGAACTCTCAATATATTCTGTCAGAAAGCTGTGGTTCATGAACTCCCACCACTAAGACTGTGTAGCTACCCTTTCTGTGGCCATCATCTCTCAGGCTAAGAGGTTATACCTCTTATGCCAGCCTTATCCAAGGCTGGGGCCAGGTCTTAGGGGGTCCAGGAACCCTCTTCCTGGGCGATATGGGCGAGAGGCATGCTTTTGCCCCAAAGTCACCATTGGCAGCTATTGAGTGGAGAATCATCCCCTCCCTCCCCTCAACCCTCCAGGATCCAGATCTGCTCTTTGCTTTTAATTCTGCTGATCTCTCAAGATTTCACTGGAAAAAGGGGAAAAGGAGGAAAGGACAACTCTACACCTGATGATTCCCCCACCTTTTCTTGTACTTATTTTAAAAAATTAAATTAAACTTTAAAAATAAATTAAATTTCTTAAACTAAAAAAATTACAATTACAAAACAAAATTACAAAGAAAATCTGTTTCTTTAATCCCTCCCATCCCCTTTCCTTTAGGTAAAAAAAAAGTAAAAAAAAATAAGTGTAACAAATGTGCATATGAAGCAAAACCAATTTCTATTTCGGCCATGTTAAATATGGGTGTGTATGTGTGTGTGTGTGTGTGTGTGTGTGTGTGTGTGTGTGTGTGTGAATCAGCATCCTAAGTCCATCAGGTCCTCCCCACCTTTCTAAACAATGTTTTAAAAAATTCTGAATTTAGGGGCAACTAGGTGGCGCAGTGAGTAGAGCACTGGTCTTGGAGTCAGGAGGACCTGAGTTCAAATCCGGCCTCAGACACTTGACACACTTAGTAGTTGTGTGACCTTGGGCAAGTCACTTAACCCCAATTGCCCTGCCTCCCCCCTTCCAAAAAAAAAAAAAGAATACAAAAAAAAATTCTGAATTTAGCCAACACTAGATAAGATGAACATTTCTATATATAAAGATTTTATATGGAACTCTGCTTCTGTATTATGTGATGTTTGCTTTTCTTTTAACCTCATAACAAATCAAACATGTTATTTTCAAAGCTGTCCTGCTTATCTGTGTTTCTTATTGACCTTCCTCTGTCCTATTCTTTGCATTTAAAAAAAAATGCTTCGATGGCCTCTTTTTTTTGCTTTCTTTGTTTTTTTCATTAGATACTTACTAGGTGTGTGACCCCAGGCAAACCACTTAACCCTATTTGCTTTGTTCCTCATCCCTAAAAAAAATGAACCGGAGAAGGAAATGACAAACCACTCCAGCATCTTTGCCAAGAAATTCCCATATTGGGTCATAAAGAGTCAGACATTACTGAATAACAATAATAACACGGCTACCCATTTCCTCCGTCTCCTGTAACTTCCAAAAATTGAAAGAAAACAACACCCCTGTATCAGATATGCAGTTCCAAGAAATAAGTCCCAAGATTGCTCATTTCCAAAAATATATGTCTCATTTTGTGCCTTGAACCCATCACTTTTCTTTGAGGAGTTGAGTAGACTATTTCATCATTGGTCCAATGAAATCATAGTTTGATCCTTTTTTTAAAGCAGGCCTAGTACAAAGTGATGGCTCCTTCCACCACAGTCCAAATCAGCAAATTCATCCCTAATGGGTCCACATTGAGTCAAAAATAGCTAAAACGAGAATAAGGATGTCTACACCCTTCACAGGGAGAGGCAGTCAAAGTCTCGAACTAGGTTCACCACCCTGTGAGCTCATCAAGTTATTGAGGGAACTCCCCTGGCCAACCTCTTAAGTTGGGAACCCTGACACAGCAATGATATGGAGGGCGGATAGCAGGAAGTGAGACATAGGGTCAGAGTCTCCACATTGAAGGATCCTAGATTTAGAACTGGACAGGACCTTACATGTCAACCCCCTTGTTTTATGTATGAGGAAACTAGAGAGAATAAATGACTTACCCTGGGTCACAAACCAAGGCAAGGTTTGAACACAGTGACTGAATCCAAGTCCAATGCTTTACCCGCTCACTCACTACACTGAGTTGCTTTCTTCCCTGGCTGTAGAAAGCATAAATACATTCAATTAAGCAAAATACTTCTTGAATTTCCCATTTTCCTTGTTTAGATCTGCATGACACACTTCCTTAAATTGGGCTACATTGATACTGGACGAAGAGCCAGAACATCAGTACTAACGAGACTGAATGAATGTGGAAGGACTCCAGCTCATCCGGTAAACCCCATTGGGAAAATTTCTAGGAAAACATGAATGAGAATCACAGAGGAAGAGACGGCATGAGGTATTGTAATCTGCTTTAGTAGAGGAAGTGCTTCTACCGATGACATCATAAGGATTTTTTCACAGTTCAAACTAACCAGAAACATCCTTTTTTTTTTTTAAACAGGAATTTTTTTTTAAAGGAATTAGAATTTCAGGAGAAAGAAGTAAATCAAAAGAAAGCAAATTGTAGTATGTGTATGTGTATGTGTGTGTGTGTGTGTGTGTGTTTTATTGTTTTTAAAGCTATTTTTGTTCGTTTACTCAACACACATTTATTAGAAACTTGTTGGGTACGGAGTATAGTACTAGGGTTTGATGAAGATATTTTCAGGAGATATACTGTGAGCCTGAACAAATTCAACTCGGTCTCTTAGGCCTCTTTCACCTATATCTGGAATGGAGTTTTCCTTTTAACAATGTTGTTGTCACAGTGTACATTGTTCTCCTGGTTCTGCTCATTTCACTCTGCATCAGTCCATACAAGTCTTCCCAAGTTTCTCTGAAACCACCTCCTTCCTTGTTTTCTGCAACATAATAGTATTTGATTACTTCCATGTACCATAACTTGTTCAGCCACTCCCCAGTCAATGAGCATTTTCTTAGCTTCTATATTTTTACCTCCACAAAAAGCACTACTATGATTTTATATATATACATATATATATGTATATACACACACATACATATGTATATACATATACATATACATATAAGATACAGCTATATGTATATGAGAGAAATTATTATTTTATTATCATCTTAATAACCAGTTATTAAATTGGGATCCAGGTTTTTCTCCTCAATTTCTTCATTAAGGCCAACTCCTGTAAAAAGTCAGTCTCTGAGGGACTTGACTGATTGAGATTACCCCTAACCCTCAAGGAACACCCTCTTCAATCTTGGGTGGGATCCCACCCAACTAGAAAACCTAACTTCTGTTTAGAATATAAACAGAATCCAAACTGGAAGAGGTCTTGCCCTGGGTAAAAGAGCCCCTGTCCTTGTACCCCTTCATTAGTGTTTAGGGTAATCCAGCTCATGAAGGAGAAAACCAGAGTGGTCTGAATGGACATAGATTCCCCTGTCCAAATTGCTGGAGTCAGCTGAGTCTCATGATCAAGCCACGTTCTCAGCAGAAGGAGCTGAAGACTTTTAGCCCACCTCCTCATTACATGTCCACCAGTCAGAACTGATTTTCAGTTGTTGAGGGGATTCCCTTTCAAGGGTTATTTAAAGCTTTCGTCTCCCTATGGGTGGTCTTTGGTTGCCAAGAGGAACCACTGACCATCAATTTATTGATTGTGGGCTAGTCTAATTAAGAAAGTGTTTATTAATTACCCAGAAATTCTCTCTTGGGGTTTTTCATTCATCTCGTAAACACACATACACACACATATGTACATACACGTATATGTGTGTGTCTGTAACGTTTTCCTTTTTTTTTTTTTTTAAAAAAAGACAACTATCTTTGGGCTCTACCACCCCTGACTCTTACTACGTGTGTGTGACAGTCACTTAATTTCCTTGGGCTAGAGTTTCCTTATTGGTAAAAGGCGTTGGGCTAGATGCCCTCTAGTCTAGATTCTAAGGAGTAGAAGCCACAGCTTTCCTCTTTCAGAGATCCCATTTCACTCCGGGACAGCTCTTACAATTAGCAACTTTTTTCCAGGTCATCAAGGCTCAATTTACCTCTTGGCAGCATCTACCCATTTCTCCTGGTTCTGCCCTTTGGAGCCAGCCAGAACACGACTAATCCCTCCTCCACATGACAATCCTTTAAATACTTGGAGATAAGTATAAAGTCCCCAAGAGCAACCAATCTTCTGGTTCAGCTGATGTCTTGAGGGGACGTGAGACAGACAATTGCTAACTCTTATCCTGGGAGTTTCTGAGGGTTTGGACCTGAGGAAGTCAGACCCTGACTCTAGAAGACACTTCTGAATTGAGAAGATGCCCTCCCTTCCATGATGCTGCTTTGGACAGAAGGAAAGGCACCAGACCAGGCACCAGGTGAAGGTGCCATGAGTCTGTATCCTTGTCCCAGGGAATTTTCTGATTCTGAGGTGGGCTGCAAGATGAAAGGAAGTGGGGAGGAGCCACTCCTAGGGCAGTGGTGTGTGTGCATGCGTGTGTGTGTGTGTGTGTGTGTGTGTGTGTGTGTGTGTGTGAACAGAGGGAAGTGTCTGCTCTCCAAGCAGTCAAAGGTCTGTGAAGGGGGAGGGAGAGGGACATTCCTAAAGCAGCCTGAGTGGGTATATTTGGTGCAAGAGAAAGAGCATTGATCTTGGAGTCATGAACTTGAGGTCATGAGACCTCAGCTCGAAATCCTCCATCTTCCACGTACTACCTGTGTTACCTCAAGCAAGACTTCCTGTGCCTCAGATTTCTCATCTGCAAAATGGAGGGATTGGATTAGATCAGAGATGTCAAATACTGGGCTGAGGGTCACAGATTACAACACTCCCTAGGTCTGTCAAGACCAGATTAAAATGCATTTGAAAACTATTTAACAAAATAAATAAAAATACAATAGAACACAGATAATTCTAATATGTGGTTTTCTAAGTCAATATGTGGTAGCAGGGATCCCCCTCAATATTAATTGCCAATGATTACAGCCCCAATATAATTTAAGCAATTAACATTAATTATATTTTAACAAAGAGATATTTACTGAAATGATATTGCAAGAATCGAAGTATAAAAGCACCTCTGCTCTGAACCAGGGCATCCTCTCCACTCTCCCCTTTCCTATCTCAGTCCCTGGGGACAGCAAGCTCAAATTAGAGCAACCAGTAAAAATAAATGAATCTTCACAACTCAGTTTTGAGTGCAAAGTAGCTGAAGAACGAATTGCTTCTTTGCTCTGGAGATGTGGAATCTTAGTTTTAAGGTCAATCCAGTGCTGAGCTGGGCCAAGCAGGTTGCTGTATTAGCAAGCCCCCTAGCACACTCAGGATGGCCTGCTAGCACAGGCTCTTCGATCTGCTTTTATAAAGGAAAGACAGCTTCAAAGGGGTTAACAATTAAACAGTGCAGACTTTATTCTATCTAACCTTCTCACAAGGGTTGCTGAGCACCAACTCCTACAGCATTCCCTAATCACCCTTCTCCCAGGGGCCAGCTTGAAGAGGGGATTCAACTCTTCGTATGTCTCGACTTGTGAATTCCCCTAAATCCTTTCAAGCCTCAATGGAGGCCAGTTGAGGCAAACACAGATTCCCTCCAAGCCTTGATGGGAGCCGATCAAGACACACAAAGCATCCTAGCTTGGGCATTTCAACCCTAAAGGTTCCTACTCACTGACCAGTGCCTACCTGCTTTATACTTATACTCCACCCCTCCAAGGCCCTGACCTTTAAAATTTAAAGAGGCAACACCTGGCCCTTACTATCTACATGGGTTGAGGTGGAGATGTTTTGAACCATAGAACTCATATCTAATACCTGGGAACAAGAGACTGTTATGGCCATGGATCCTGGAAAACCACTTATGTTTACAGTTGCTCCTCAGGGGCTATGATGGCTCTGGCTGCTGGCAAACTCTATTGCCTCTTCAGACCTTTCAAAGCTCACAAGGTCATCTCATTTCCAATCTTCTTTCACCTAAGAACAAAAAGAAAAGACACAATTGGGACAGAAACAACACGTTCTCTGTGTTCCAAATTACATGGTGGCAGCCTGGGTGGGGAAGGCCCCTACCAGAAGGTTCACCCAAGTTCTTGCCTCACTCACCATCAGGGAAGAGAGAGAAGGATAGAATTGGCTGGTTATTGGCTCTTTTTGTTTGCACACTCAATCAGGGTTCAGCAGCCAATGAAGGCTAGATGGAATGTGAAGCATGGTCTGCTTATTGGTCACTAGATACATAATAGAATAGGTGAGTTTGCACTCACTCATCAGTTAAGACAATTCAGTCCCAAGGCAGGAGCTTCAAAGTTGAGTGAAGGAGCTTTTCCAGGAACTGGGAAAATGGTTTCTGGACAAAGCATTCTTTACCAAGGTGTGAGTGTCGAGGTAAGAGTCTAATAGGATCTTGGAGTGTTTTATGTTTCTGCTTTTGTTCATGGGTCTTAGGAAATTTCTGTGGCGTGTGAAATAAATGCTGTGCTATACCCAACAAATAAAGCCTGCGCTCTGATTAAATATGTAAATAAAGCAAACAAAGGCTATGCTATACTTGTGCATTGCCTTCGCTCTGTGGAAATTGGGGAACCTGTTGCCCACTCTGGATAAAAGCTAGACGAGAGTCTCACCTAAGCTTTATTGAGATTTCCCTAGAATTTAACTCTGGAGTGGGGGCAACAGGTCAATGAGAGATACTAACCCCTTGGTCTGGAACCCTGTATCTGAGCCCAGAGTCCCTTGGGAGGGGAGACCTGGGCCATGAATCATGCAGATAAGTGAACATGGGTTAATTTGAGGAGGCAGATAGCACTAACGATAGGGGGATCAGGAGAGACTTCCCATAGGAGACAGTCTCTGAGCTGAACCTTGAAAGCAAGAAAGCCTTCATAAAGATGGAGGAGCTCGATGGAATGCTAATTAACTCAATGAACCAGAACTCATGATTCTCCAAATAATCTACTTAACTGAAGGGTTTTCTGCATATGATACTTACTTTCTAAATATTTGTGTCAACTATTTATGGAGAACTCCTTTAAGAATAATGCCAATAAATTCCACTGGAATACTGGGCATGTCTGATGTTTGTTTACTAATATAGATTCTGGATGAGAATATCTATATGCATTTGTAACTCATTTTACTTTTGAACTTAGAGAATTGAGAAAGTAGGACATTCATTTATTTGTTGGGAACAGAAGTTTCAAACTTTGTATTTGTATCCTCAGCCCCTAGCACAATTAAATCTAATGATTGATTTGTTAAAGAATTTTCAGGCTGGGGCACTTTCTCAAATTAGGCAGTGCCACCTATTGGCCAAGTGTGATACTACATCTCACCTTAGGAGGAAATCCGAGGAGCTTGGAGCAATAAATCAATAAATCAATTCATTAAAGCACTGAGTACCTACTGTGCACTTTACTAGGCTTTGTAGCAAGTGTCAAGAATAGAACATCATGCACTTACAGCCAGCAAGATTATAATTTTACAAGGGTGGTAAAATTATGCTGGGCAGCTAGATGTCACAGTGGATAAAGCACCAGCCCTAGAGTGAGGAGGACCTGAGTTCAAATCTAGCCTCAGACACTTCCTAGTTGTGTGACTCTGATTCCTCATTTGTAAAATGATCTAGAGAGGGAAATGGCATACTACTGCAGTATCTTTGCCAAGAAAACCCAAAATGGGGTCATGGAGACAATTTTTAGCATTCATTTTTACAAGATTTTGAGTTCCAAATTTTTCTCTCACCCTCCCTTCCCCTCTTTCTAAAATAGTGGGCAATTTGATATAGGTTATACATGTGCTATCTTGGAGAACATATTTCCATATTAGTCACAGTTGTGAAAGAAAAAATAGATCAAAAAGAAAAAAACCCCAGTATACTTTGATCTGTATTCAGAGTCCATCAGTTCTTCATCTGGATGTGGATAGCATTTTCCTTCATGAGTCCTTTATACTTATCTTGGATCATTGTGTTGTTGAGGAGAGCTGAGTCATTCTTAGTTGGTCATCACACAATGTTACTGATTCTGTGTACAGTGTTTTCCTGGTTCTGTTCATTTCACTTTGTATCAGTTCACTCAAGTCTTTCCAGGTTTTTCTGAAATCTGCCTGTTCACAATTTCTGATTGCACAATAGTATTCCATTACATTCCTATACATACATCACAGCATGTTCAGCTATTCCCCAATTGATGAGCATCCCCTCAATTTCTAATATTTTGCTACCATGAAAAGGACGGCTATAAAAATATTTGCACTTGTAGGTCCCTTTCCCTTTTTTCTTTTTCTTTGTTTTTTTTTTTTTTTTTGGCAGGGCAATTGGGGTTAAGCGTTGTGCCCAAGGTCACACAGCTAGTAAGTTTGTCAAGTGTCTGAGGCTGGATTTGAACTCAGGTCCTTCTGACTCACTGCACCACCTAGCTGCCCCCCTTTTCCCTTTTTTCAAATGATCTCTCTGGGAGGGGGTGGGATTTGGTTGGTGCAGTTGGAGGACATAGGGGTCTGGCAGCTTACCTGGGACTGAGCCAACGTCCTAGTACTGTGTCTGGTGTGTGGTGAGGCCAGTGGGTGTGTTTCTATGTTTCCCTGGGACTACAATGAAGTGCATGGTGGTCTGGCCGCTGGTGACTGCCTGTTTACCCAGGGCTATGCTGAAGCACATGGTGGTTCTCAGAGCTGGAGTCTGCCAGTTTCTCTGGCTATGCTGGGGCACATAATGGGTCCTGGTGTTGGTGTTTGCCTGTTTCTATATGTATATATTTTATTGTGAATTGAACAGTCATTAACAAACATAAATGTTTCCATATACAAAGAAGGACATTTAAAGAGCATGGCATATACAGCCATGAAACTTCTATGTGTGACTTGTTTTTTCTAAAGTATATATCAAATTGGACAAAGTAGTACCAGAACTGCCCTTCTTTTGTATGTCCCCTTCTGAACTTCTTTCTGCTCTCCTCTGTGTAATGTTTTATTGATGCCCATTTCCTTCTTCCTTTCTTCCTTCCTTCCTTCCTTCCTTCCTTCCTTCCTTCCTTCCTTCCTTCCTTCTTTCTTTCTTTCTTTCTTTCTTTCTTTCTTTCTTTCTTTCTTTATTTCTTTCTGTCTTTCTTTCTTTCTTTCTTCTTTCCTTCCTTTTTTCCATCACTATCTTTAATCCCTACTCTCCCTTCCCAATAAAATTAAAGCCCTCCTTTGTAAGAGATAAGTACAATTAAGCAAAAGGAATCCACACATTAGCCATGTCCAAAAATACATGCCTCATTCTTCACCTCCCATCATTACTTCTGTGCAAAGAGGTGATAGCCATACTACAAGATCATTCTTCTGAAGTCGTGGTAAGTCATCACTTTGATTAAGAGGATCTTTTATTTTTGAAAAGGCATTTGCATATTTTGGAAGGCCTAGATGGTGGAATGAGGAGTCAGTCACAAAGCTATCTCTTCCATATTCCTCTCAAAAATAGCAATAGATGTATCAGAAAGCAGCAAAACTCCCAGAAATCTGTAAAAGGAAGAGTTGTAAAAGCTGTAAGAGCTCTACCAGTTTTAAATTTATTATTATAGGAGCCATGAAAGGAAAAAGAGTGATTGAAAGAAACAAGCAAAGACACCAGGTGGAATGTACTGAAATAGCCTTGATAATTGGTTGGTTGGTTGTTGTCCTTTGTTCTGGAAGAGGTCCAAAATGACATCACTATATTAGAGTCAGGCCTTGATAATAGCAGCAGAAATAAGGCAAGAAGTTCCTTAAAGTGCAATAAAATTGACAGTACATTGGGGGGGCTAAGGTAAGAAGTGGAGTTGGCAAAAAAAAATCATAAGGGAGAATAACATTGACACAATATGATTATGAAACTCAACATCCCATGCCAGCACTTCCTCTTAAGTACTAGGACTATCGGGATAATCCTTGTGTGATAGAAAAGAGAAGTTGCCTCTTATAAGCCATTCAGTGATGCAAATAGTCAACTTCCAAGAATCACGGTCACGGCTTCCTTTATTTGCCAATTGACTAGGACATAGATGGTGGCTTTATGTGTATTCTTGGAAAAGAACTGGAAGAGCAGATTTGTCCCTCCCTCTATCTCCCTTGCCAAAGTCCCTGAGCTATTTGTAAAAAAGAAAGAATGGTTAGTTAAGGCTTGGCCTTGTCTGTGGAACCTTAAGCACCATTACCCTAGAACCAATATCCTTTACCCTTGTTACCCAACTGGATGAACCAGTTGTCAGGACTGTGCTGTTCACCACTGTGGACCTCTGGGAGGCACACAACTGGGTCCGGATATGAATGGAAGGAAGCTTTCTACATCCAGTATAGCTGGTTTAGGTCATCTGGATTGTGAAATGCCACACAATTTTTTGGAGCTTCATGAATTCAGCGTTTCAAGACCAGTTGAACCAGGGAAATGATGGCTTATTTCCATGATAGTCTCATTTACTCCCAGGCCCAAGTCCAATACCCTGAACTGATCTCAGGGTAACTACCCTCTGGCCTTTCCTCCAGCGCCAGATGCTTGCCAAATTGGAGAAATGCCCATTTGAAGAGAAAATGGAGTTTTGGGGGGGACATTTTACTTTGAGGTTGGAGGGTGTGGGGAGACTGGACCCACACAAGGTGGAGACTGTACTGAAATGAGAGACTCCCTCCCTTATGAAAGACCTACAAGGGTTCCTTTGATTTATGGGCACTCTTATGATTTTATTTGTGGGTTCCCCGCATTAGTGGTAGTGCTAGAACACTTTCCAGTGAACAATAGAGATATAGGGTGCATTTCATAATTCAGAGAACTAGTTCACTTCAGCCTTCATCTTGATCTGCAAGAATAATTCCTTGTAGGGGTTACATTCTCAAGAACCACACCAATCAATCCATCAACCAACCATTTAGCAAGCGTCAAGCCCTTACTATGCACACCACACACTGCACTAAGTGCTGAAGATTCAAAAATTAAGCAAAAAACACTGTCTCCGACTTCAAAGAGCTTCTGTTCTAACGGGGGAGAATCTATATACATGTAATACCTTCCTTCTGCATCCTGGGCTTTAGTCGTACACATCTTTCATAAACTGATGAATGGAGAAAATCTGGATGGATGGAAATTCAATTCGGGAGAAATCGTTACTCACAATCAAAGCCTTATTGGAATCACCAGGGCACAGACAATGTCCATAGAAACCAACTACTTCCAGACCGCCTAGCAACTCCATTGGCAACGCCACATCTGAGAATGGTTTTGTTTTCAGGTTGTTTGGTTTTTTTTTTAAAGTAAATTCATCTTCATCAACAGCTCCATTCCCAGACATCAGGGTCTGTGAGCCCTATAAAGGAAGCTTGAATTTTTAAAAAATAGATTTTTATGTGTATCGTCTGTTTCCTGCTACCAAGAGCCAAAGAATTTTTTAAGGGAGGGGAAGAGGAAGGAAATAAGTATTTATTAGGAACCTGCTACATGTCAGGTACTGGGCTAAGCCCTTTGGAAATATTACCCCATTTGCAGGGTAGGTGCTATCACTGGGCCCATTTTACAGTTAAGGAAACTGAGGACATTGTATGCTGTGTTCCATACTTATGGTTCCCCACCCTGCTGCTGTTGTGGTGACTTTGTGACGTCAACTGGTATATTGAGTCATGTGAATGAAATCTGTGCTCAGGACCATGCCGGAAAGGGTTACTGCAGTGCCTACACGTTCCATTGGGTGGCAGTGATTAGATTGCATCACAGGCCTGACCATTATAGGCTCTACAGTGTAGAGGTCACACCCTTGTTCCCCACAAACCCCAGATTTTGACATGACCAGATCAATGACCCTAACAGGCCACAGAGTATAAGCTTGGCAGGCACTACTCCTCAACCAGAGAAACCAGCATGAATCACCCAATAGCAGAAACAAGATGCCCACAAGCAGATCCAGTCGTCTGCATTCCAAGCAGGCACGCTGCCTGCCCCCGAAGGGAGGATTGGCCTCGGATACGTTCCTGCAGGTCCACTCATGCCTCCGAGCCTGGCTTAATAGGCACCTCTCTGTCTGCTCCAACAGGCTACGGGGGCCTGGCTAAGGCCTTACATGAAGTCACCGTGACTTTTGGCTGTCCTGACTAAGACATCGTATCAACTGGCATGTTCATTCATGTGAAGTCTGCACTCAGGTTAGAGAGAAAAGATTGTTGCAATGCCGACAGACTCCACTGGGGGGT
This sequence comes from Trichosurus vulpecula, assembly GCF_011100635.1. NCBI lineage: Eukaryota > Metazoa > Chordata > Mammalia > Diprotodontia > Phalangeridae > Trichosurus > Trichosurus vulpecula. Next base: position 328,857,456 of record NC_050574.1, read on the forward strand.
AGTAATTGGACTGCATCCTGAACTTGACCATGTCCCCCAATGCAGGTCTAGGGGCACAACATCCCATTGAGAGCGTCCTGTTGCATCTTGTCAGGGATAGATTCCCTGGTCAAATTGACTCATTTTCACTCCTCTACTAGACCTCCCACCATGCCAAGGCCAGTTGCCAAAAGGAAATTTTTCGGCTGCTTGGCATTCCGTCTTACACAACTTCAACTGGGATCTCCAGTTTATCTCTCTTTTCTGGTCTGTAGAGTTCATAGCCCTCCAGATAAAGAGTCTCCTTTCTGTGGAATATTACCTCTAGTTCGATGAGAATACTTGTGCTGAAACCTGGGACAGTATCTTCCATGCTGTGCCCCCTACCATCCATATAACTGGGCCCACCCTACTTCCCACTACAGAATTATATTATACTAACTCAGTCCATTTCTCTGCTCAGTTTCCCATCCTTGGGTTTTTTTCCCTTTCTCTTATCCAGGACACTGCAGTTCCCAAAGTTAATGACTACCTAGGGAAGTTGGAAGGCACTCCGGCTGACTTGTGGTGGACTCCATGACTAACCAGTCACATAAAATAGGAGGGTTTGTTATCATTGCGTATCTGGAGAGCTTGAGTGTAGAGACTAGATTTGGCTATGGTCTCCCAGGCTCCGCCCAAGCAGACCTTCCCTTGCAACTGACAGGAAGGGTCCCTTTCCCATTCATTAGTCCAGGCTTCTATCCGCCCTATGTTCCACCAGGCTTTGCCATGACAGGCTCACCTCCACCCCAAATTACATGCTCCGAGTCCTCACCCACCAATGCTAACTGTGGTTGGGCAAGATTAATTCATAGTTCAGGACACTCAACTCACACAAGTGATGGGATCACTTTGAATTCGCCTCCCAGGCCACCTTGGGAAGCCCAACCCTTGTGCATTCTCTGCTATCAATGAATCAATCCCTAAGCATTTGTTAAACCTTGACTATGCTCCTGATGCTGTGCTAAGTGCTGGGGATACAAAGAAAAGCAAAAACAGTGCCAGCCCTCAGAGAGCTTATAATCTAATGGGGGAGATGGTATGTATATAAATAGGTATATGTAAGACCCATTCAGAGTAGGTGGAAGGGGTTACCATTAACTACTGGAGGTTAGATGGAGAAGTCCCCCGCCTCAAACCCTGCCACATTCTAGAAGGTACAAAGGAAAAAGATGAAGAGGAAGTCCTGAAAAGAGAAGAAAACCAATTCGCCCTCTCTCTTCATAGCAGCTGTGAGGGGAGGGTTGGCTCTTCCAACAAGAGTCTGTCCCTCTGAATCTCAGTCAGCCTGAGAGAAGTTTTCATCAGCACATTACCCATGATGGCTGGAAGACTGGTCCCTGAGTGGCTCCCTGCTTGGGTGGCAAAAGTGTGGACTTGAACAGGTACCATGGCACAGCGGCGAGAGTACTGGTTCTGGATTCAGAGGGTCTCAGTTCAAATTGGGCGAGTCACTTTAATCTTCATGGGCCTCAGTTTCCTCATCTGTAAGATGAGGGAGTTGGGCTAGATGTCTTCTAAATTGATCCTAAGCCACATCAACTTTCACCTATCATGCAGCTGGCTTGTACTAGATGGGCTGGGAGATTGAAGGAAGGTCTACCAAGAGTTTGGCACTGGCCAGAAGCAGGACTTGTTTATGCATTCCCAGTTAAGTGTGGGCTGGTGGGTGGCACCATTCACCTTAGCTAATTTATCTCATATTAGCCTACCTAAGTAATCTAAAAATTGATCTACTTAGGCCAGGTTGGGGAACCTGTAGCCTCAAGGCCACACGTGGCCCTCTAGGTCCTCAAGCGTGGCCATTTGACTGAATCCAAACTTCCCAGAACAAATCTCCTTAATAAAAGAATTTGTTTTGTAAAACTTGGACTCAGTCAAAAGGCCAAACCCAAGGACCTAGAAGGCCACGTGTGGATTCGAGGCCACAGGTTCCCCACCTCTGGCTTAGGGTAAGAGAATTTCATTACAAGTCTTGATGGTCTCTTGACCTTAACTGAGGTGGAAAATTTGCTGGTTAGCATCTCAACTCCGAGGGCAGTTCGACTCAGATTCCTGAGTAAGTCTTTCACATTGTCTGATATGTGAGGTAAGGGTTAGGCTTCCCAAGTCTGACCTGCTGGGCTGGCTATCACAATGGCCACCTTGCTCTGGTAGGGAGGGAATCTGGGAAGGTCTGCCCTGCCACTGGGCCAGGGAGGCTCCTCACCCCTTGGGTCAAGGGGCATATGCACAAATATATTTACAGCATCATTTTTTCTTGTCACAAAGAACTGGTTGCAAAGTGGGTACCCATTAATTGAGGAATGGCTAGAATTATAAGTGTACCATAGTTGTGGTGGGAGGGTAGAGTAGTAAAGCCTTTTGCAAAAGTTAGAAGAAAAGGAAAAAAATCTTTTGAGCTTTAACATACACATTTATGAAGCTACAAGTAGCTATGCCGTATCAACTCATATGTGAAAGATTATAGTAACCCTATTTACTTCACAGTTTTTTTTTCTACTTAGGAAAGGAGTCTCCTGAAACAGGGGTGGTTTCAGTAGTCAGTAAATAATAATAACAGTGACAATACTAAAACTGGTTTGATCTGCCACAGCCTAATTTCTCCAGGTAGAAATTCATACACCTGAATTTTTGTAATATGGGACATAGAAATCAAAATAAGGCATACATTCACACCCCCCACCCCCACCCCAGAGAACAATGCCCCAGGAAACTCTCTAAGTCTATAAATTGCAGAACATTTGCCAATCTGCATTGGTAGAGGGAGTTTCCACACTGGGAATGAAATTATAGGTCTGGACTAAACACAAAAATAAACAAAAACAGACAAATAATTATGTACTTGTACCAAAAGACAAACAAAAGGAAGTGTGCTGGTATTTTTTTTTAAACCCTGTAGTTATGTAATTTTGTACAATTACAGACGTACAGCTCATTGGGAAAACTCTCTTGTTACTAGAATGCAAAGATTTGCCTAAACCATGTGCTAAAAGTATACTACCAAAAAAGAAAAGAAAATGCCTGTTGGCCCTGGTTATCCAAACAGGACAAGCTGAAGCTTGTACAAGGAGTTTTTAGAGTCTGAGTTTCTTAAAATAGGGAGCCTATTAACTATTCTTAAAGCAGGGGTCCTTAACCTCACTTTGTGCCATGAACCCCTTCTCAGAATAAGGTTTTCAAATGCATAAAATAAAATACACAGAATTACAAAGGAAACTACTTCTAATGAAATACAGTTCTTTCTATATAGACACCTGTATGTATATGTGTACGTGTGTGCATATAAATATGTACACATGTGCACTTATAAACGTCCTGTAAGTGTAACATATGCCTATACATCCAGGTATAAATGAACCATGTTTACTACATATATACACATAAACCCATGTGTGTGTGCGTATGTATGTGTGTGCGTGTATGTGTGTGTGTATTCACAACCTATAACAGAAGAGGAAAAACAGAGAGTGGAGATTCATCATTGTTCCAGCCATAATTCAACCACTCCCTAATGGATTTTTCAGGGAAAGGAAAAGGTTCCCACCATTAAGAGATCTAGAGTCCATTTCCTGGTAAGAATATTTCTGCTGCCGTAGCTGCTTCCATCGTCTCTATCCAATTTTCTTTCCTTATGTCCCTTTACAGAGAAACTTTAAAACTGCCCCTATAGCAAAAGCTCCCCTTCTAATTCGGATCCTTCTGTATCTCCTTTAGAAGCTCAGACTCTTCAGCAAATTAGGTTTCCTTTTAAGACAGCCAGTTTAAAGCCTTGCCAGAAGGGCTGTTACAAATATTTGATGAATGAATGGATGGATGGATGGATGGATGGATAGATGGATGGATGGATGGATGGTTGGATGGATGGGTGGATTAATGAATAAATGGATGGATAGGGTTGGATGGATGGATGAATAAATTGATGGATGGATGAATAAATTGATAGATGGATAGATGGTTGGATGGATAGATGAATGAACAGATGAATAGATAGGGTTGGATGGATGCATGATTTTTCACCAATATTTAGAGGAGGGACATTTTTTTCTTGTAAGGTCAGTGTCTGATGGGGTACGGAGGTTGAGGAAGGATGAGAGGCAGTTGAGAAGTTCTTTGCCAGACACTTTAATTATCTTAGCAGCAAATGAGAAACCCTAAAGGACATGCTGGAAACTGAAAAGTCACAACCATCTCTGGCCTAGAAGGAAAAGAGAAAAGGAGTGAAGAGATTGTCACTAAACCTCTATTGTGCACAATGGCTAGATGCACAGTATGTGTCCATCTGGGAACTGACACAAGCAGGCACACACTCATGCCCCCACAAAACACCCTGCTGACTGCAAGACATACTTTGTTTCCAGAGTAACATTCATATTGTCCATTCCACAAGTGTTTGGTAGCATAAGCCCACACATAGAGTTCTATAGGTCTGATGCCAGCCTAAAAGGATGAAAGGAGACAGAAACTTATTTGAACAAAAAGGAAAATAATAAAGAATCCTTACACCAGGACTAACTTTACATTTTTTCACGTTTACATTTTTTACACTTTACATTTTTCACGTTTACATTTTTTCACATTTACATTTTTTCTTTGTATGCATTAGGGATGTGCTGGTGAATATTTAACAACCTGCTCTCCATGGGGGGAAATTGTATCCGTGATAGAATTTTGTTTAGAGAATTAAGAATTTTTTCAATTATTTTCTTAAGCTTGGACAATCAGCAAAAAATAAAGCAGCCTCTGATTTGTAGAGTTCTCCCCATTTCTGAGGCGTTAATGTTCACATTGAAAATTTAACAATGGGCTGGCTCTAGTACACTGCTGGAACATGGAAGCATCCTTGTGACACTGTTAGTACGGGTGTAGCTTTTGAGGTTTTTTTTTTAATTCATTCTGCTATTCATGTATTTATTAGATTGTTTAATCCATTCACTTTTAAGGTTGAGTTAGGTTTTATGTTTTCCTCCATTTTGGTCTCTAGTATTTTTTTCCCAACCATTTTTCTCTTTCCTATTTTAAGTCAGTATTTTTTAAATTTAAATTTTTTAAATTTTAACTTATTTTAACTAAACAACTTTGATGTAACCCTCCTCCCACAGGCTCTCCCACCCTTTCCCCACCCCTTCCTTCTTGTTGTCACTTCTTTCCTTAGTTTGGGAGTCTTACATAGTATCCATTTATTGTTCTTTTATTTGTTTGTTTTGCTATTTCTTCTCTTTTCCACCTTCTTTGACCCCTCTTAGCTAAGTGGTTAGGTCAAAATTCCTCCTCTCCTCCCCTGCCAACTTCTTTTGTTTTTAAGGATTTTTTTCTGTACTTTTTTTTTCCAAGAAGAATTGTACTCTTCGTTAATTCCTTTCCCTTTCTATCTATTCTGAAGTTTTATTCTTACACTTATTATTATTTGCCATTATTATTTATACTTACTGGCTGTGTGATTGTGGGAATCACTTAACCACTGTGTGCCTCAGTTTCTGTAACTGTAAAATAATTATAGTAGCCATTATTTATATGTTGTATCTGTCCTTCATTTCCAAGACCAGTGGCGTGTTGTCTTGATGCGGCATGATGTGTGTGTGAATTGGATTTAAGTGAGGCAAAGTTACACAAAGTCATCAGCCTCACTTTCTCTTCCAGAATCCTCAAAGTCCAGAGGCAAGACAAGAGTCAGGACTCCAAGTGATGGCCCAGGGCGCAGCGGGTGAGCTTGGCGTCTTCAACGACTGACCAAGCTCTAGGCGCTCCGCAGCACCTGCTTCAGCGGCCTTGTTCTCAGCCACCCATTCTGCCTAGGGAAGTCTTTACCTGCTTGAGGTAGACCTCCCCCTAACTCATCTACAGGTTTGAGCCTTGTCAGTTACCCTCAACCTGGTCTAGCCTGTCTGCTGAGATGCAGGGTGGGGCTGCTGTGCACCCAACAGCTTCTTGGAGCCACAGGTGAGAGTTGAGTGCCAGGTAGATACCAAAGGTGGAGGAGCAGCCCTGAAAAGGGCTCAGCAGCCCTCACAGCAGAAGTGCTGGTCCTCCTTGAACACCCATACACCCCAGCAAACAGGGAGCCTTTCCCCATCATTTATATAGTATTTTAAGGATTAACATTTATGCTTTGCATACGCTAACTCATTTGACCCTCATAAAAACTCTCGAAGGTAGGGGCCATTATTATAATAGTAGCACCACCATTTTACAGGTGAGGAAACTAAGGCATGGAGAGGTTAAACAATTTTGCTACGGCCAAAAGCTAGTAAGTATCTGAGGCAGGACTTGAACAAAATATTTACAGAATTAATACAAAGCGATCAAGGAGCTGTGGGTAGTGCCGCTTGAGCTGAACTTGGAAAGATGGAAGTGATAGGAAGAGCATTCCAGGTCTCAAGGACAGCCTGTGCAAAGACATGGGGGTGGAAGATGAACCCCAGATATGAGGAATAGTCGGTAGGCCAGTTTGACTGAGGCATATAACAAATGAGAAAGAATCATTTGACATTAGCCTGGAAAGCCAGGTTGAAGCCAGGTTGTGAAAAGCTTTAAATGCCAAACAGAGGAGTTTGTATCTTTTATCAGAGGCGGTAGGGAGGCACTGAAGTTTTCTAAGCAGGGGAGGGGCATGGCCAGACCAGTGTTTGAGGAATATTAATTTGGTAGCTGGGTGGAAGGTAGATTAGAGAGATGCGAGATAGACTAAAAGATCTATGAATTTGGATGAGGGAAAATCATACCTGGTTTTCACTAACCTATCATTGAAATTCAGTATTTCCTTCAATTATGAATTAAAAAACTCAAAGCATCATGACCCCTGAGAAAGGGTTGTAGCAACAATTTGGCTAGCAGCTGCTGTGGGGGTGAAAGACCAACACAAGCCCAACAACAAGAACACTGCCAGCACAGCTGCTTTTGATCTGTTTTACTAAGGAAGTAACGTTGGGGGGTTAACAATCTTACTTTAATCCAACATACAAATATCATTCACTTAGTTCAGGAGGAAAAGCCAGCAACCCGAACTTCAGAGCAAATACAAACAAATTACAAACATACATTAGAAACAGACCAGATCACAATTCATAGTTTCCAAAAAGCATCAACATTTGGGTTCATGGGCCGGGAGGCTCTTAGAGCAGCTGCCTGGAGCCTCCACATCAACACTCCTCCAGGAGTGAGAGCCCCCAAGCAAAAAACTCTGTTCCCTCTTTTTATACTGTCTTTAGCCATCATCAACCGTCATCTGAGTGAACAGAACTTAGGCGCCTACTATTGTCTCTGGTCCCTTAGGATCCTGGGGGCTTCCTGCCTCTCTCAAACTAGCAAACTAGTTTGCTAACCAGCCTGGGGCTTTGCACCTAGTAAGACTCAATCAAAGACACTTAATTAATTTAGTATTCTAAAACAGTAAAAAGGTCCCGCCTTAATTACCAATACAAGGGTCCGTAGGCTTCACCAGACTGCCAAAAGGGCTCAGAAAAGGTCAAGAACGCCTTATCCAGTCCAGCCCCCTGTGTTGCACATTAGAAAAGGAAGGCAGTAGAAATGAGATGTCTGGCCTGGAGTTACCCAGATGGCAAGGAGCAGAGCCAGCATCTGACCCCAAGAATTCTGACCCCAATCTAGTGCTCCTCCCTACACCATGCTGTCTCCGAAAGGTAAGGACATGGGGGATGGGGTTAGGAAAGTGCAGATTCATAATATCTCAGCCTTGGAAGCCACCTTAGAAGTCCTCTAGTTTAATTCTTCAACTGATGCAGGAATCCCTTGAGAGGGGGGTATGCAAGAACCAGCTTAGTCCCTAAGAGCTGATTGTTAAATTTTCAATGTGAATATCTATACATTGTAAATCAGCAAACATGACAAATCAGGGACTGATATTTTGTTTGATTTGATGTTTTGTTGTATTTCTAGAATTAGGAAAATGATGAAGACATTGTGAATGATGGAAATTAAACTCTTTTTTTTTTTTGAGAGTTGGTTGTTAAACATTACCAGCATAGCCTTGTCTGTACTACAACTCTCATGCGTTCTCAGTTTGAGCAGCTCCAGTGACGGGGAGTTCACTGTCTTTGCTTCCCCAGTACTGGCACAGGGTCTGTTACACAGTAGGCATTTAATAATTGCTCGTTTGTTTGCAAGGTGGCCCATTCCACTGTTGGACAGCCGTAGGTGTTAGGTGACTTGCCCAAATATAACAAGTGACAGTCAAAGCATGAACACAGCCATTCTTGCTCTAAGCTAGGTGGCAAAGTGGATAAAGTGGACTGACAAAGTGGACTAAATCTGGAGTCAAGAGGACCTGATTTCAAATCCTGCTTTAGATGCTAACTAGCTGTGTGACCCTGGTCAAGTCACTTAACCTTTCTTAGCCTCAGTTTCCTCATGTGTAAAATGGGATAATAATAGCACCTGCCCCCCCAGGGTTGTTGTGAAGAATAAAATGAGACAATATTTGTGAAGTTCTTTTTAAACCTATGAATGCTAGCTATTATGAGCTCCTATATCCTGGCCACTGGCCTATCCCAAGCAATTTGTGGGGTGACCAGAAAACCCCAAATGGACCCACCAAGAGTTAGACACAACAATAACCAAAGTGGCAATGGCATTCGTTGGAGTACCTGTGTCTGGCATCATTTATTACCTGTGCGATTCTTGGGTAAGAGTCTTTACATTTCCTTGGGTTTCCTCATTTGTAAAATGAAGGAGTCGAGCTCTATGGATTCTGAGGTCCCCCTCAGCCCCAGCTCTATGATCCTAGGAATGGCCCAGCCACAGAACGTGTGGCTGTGGAAGTCGGTGAATTCTTATTCTTGAAAGCCTGCGGCCTTCCCAAAGGCGAAGGCGAAGGCGGACTTTTGAGGCTGCAGGAGAGGGCTCTGTGCTTCTGGTAGGAGTTAGATGAGTCCCAGATCTTTTCCACCTCCAGGATTCTCTGATCTACTCTGCTCAAGGCAGAGTGCTGGCCCTGCTTTGGGCTGTGAGCCACAGGGGAGGGTTAAAGATGAGTAAAACTCAGCTCCTGCCCTCAAAGGTAAGATGTGTGTTTCAGTCTTATCTCTGGGAGGGGAGATAAGATGTGAATGCCAATAACTACCAGAACTGGCAGAATGATAAGGACTGGATGCAAAATGTGGAGGAAGAATGGAGGAGGAGAGAGGCAGAGAGGCAGGAAGGGAGGGACCACATCCTCTACAAGAGCTCCAGAAGGGCTGACGAAAGATTGCAGATACACCCTCAGAAAACGGCTAGGATGTAGACATGAGGAGGCTGGGAAGAAGCCTTTCTATGTGGAGGGCAAGCAGGCAAGGAGTATGAATGGAGGCAGACAATGATGGGAAGTGCTCAGGGAACACTCCCTCGGTGTGTACAGGCTCCTGAGGGCTGATTGTAAAATTTTCAGCGGGAGCATTTGCACCTTGGAAATCAGCAAACCTACGAACTAGGGCTTGATTTGCTATTTTGTTGATTCTCTAGACTTAAGAAAGTGGTGGGGAAGAGGTTCATTAATGTAGATTAAACTTTAAAAGTCTGTAGTTGTATATAAGGCTGTTAGGTGGTGCAATGGATGGAGAACCAGCTTCCTAATCAATTAGTTTCATGTACTTACCTAATCAGACAGCCAGATGATTAAAATCTGGCCTCAAACACTTACTAGCTGCATGACCCTGGGCAAGTCACTTAACCTAACCTTGTTTGCCTCAGTGTCCTCATCTATAAACTGATCTGCAGAGGGAAATGGCAAACCATGCCAGTACCTTTGCCAAGAACACCCCACATGAGGTCACAGAGTCAGACCCAACTGAACAAAGACCCACCATGTAGTTTTGACTACATCACACGTGTTGTAGAGATTAGTCGTCTGACTCTTTGCAGAATCTGCGTTGATTACTAAATCTAGGCTCCTTCAAGAGAGCGCTTCTGTCAGAGCTGGTGGTGATGACCTGGTCCTGAATTGCCATCAAATTGTCCTGGACGTTATCGTGTTGGTGGCACATTTTAGGTAAGAATAGTTTTCTGTGTGAACATCAAATACTTTAGCATTATTACTATACTTACGTCTCTTTTTCATATTTTCACAGTACAGTGATAAACCATCTATCCAGAACTGAGTCAAAGGCTTGGTGAAAATCAATGTATGAAACACATTTTACAGAACTTTCAGGGGGCTTATTCAATAATTATGAATTGATAAAAGGTTGGTCTTTATACCTGTGGAACTTTCTGGCACACTCTTTACACTCCTCAGTATCTTTTTTTTAAATAAATGTTTATAGATTTTTAGTATAATACACACTGTGGATGGTTTGTGTAAAGTTGTCATTTAGTTGTGTCTGACTCTGTGACCCCATCCATAAGGTATTTTCTTGGCAAAGGTATGGAAATGCTTGCCACTTGCTTCTCCAGTGGATTAAGGCAAATAGAGTTTAAGTGACTTGTCCAGGGTCACACAGCTAGTGAGTGTCTGAGGCCAGATTTTAATTCAGGTCTTCTTGACTCCAGGCCTAGTTACTTTATCCACTGAACCACCTAGCTGCCCCAAAGTAAATTTATTTGATTGATTTTGAATTGTTTTTTTTAATACGCTGAGTTGTCTTTCAGTTGTCAATTAATGACACAAATAATTTATTTTTCTATTGTTATTTATTCTATTATTATAATTTTATTTATTTTCTATAGTCTATGTTTCAGTTTTGCTTTTAATCAGATAATATAATGTTTATGGTTGTTGGTTTTTTGGGGGTTTTTTGGTCAGCTAGAAATGGATGTAATCTTCCAAAATATTCCTACAGGTCTTCATCATTGTTTTAAGACACTTCTGCCACAGTGATACTTGACATCTATCCTTAGGAGCATCCCTAAACAGCTCCACCTTTCTTTCTATGGTCGTTTCCACAGCAATGCCCACAGTATATGCTGGTATACAGGGCCTGATACATGTGTAATAGCAAGCAAAGTGGGATTTTTGCTAGATTGAATGCGCATTGAGTTCTAGCCAATCAGATGTGCATGAATTCAGCCAAACAGAGACCTGAGTTCTGGCCAAACAGATGCTGGCTAGAACTGTATATAAGGAGATCCCAGAGTGTGAGAGAAGCAAACATCAAGAGGGCAGACATCAAGAGGGCGTTGAAGAGAAGACATTGAGAGAGAGCTGCCAGTGTTGAGAAGAGACGAAGAAGAATGAGCTGTGAATGTTGAGCTGAGAGGAAACCTAAAAGAGCTGGGAGGAGACCTTTAGAGCAGACAGACAATCTCCGAGAGCGGGGAGACCTTTGATAGCAGAGACTTGCTAAAGGAGCCTCCAAACTTTGAAGGCGAGTGGAGGCAAGAGGAGCTGTAGGGCAGAGGCCTGCCCATGGGAAGGAGGCTTAGCTTAAGCCCCTTTTGAGAGCTGTTAAAGTGAACTGAGCTGTTAACACAGAGCATCTGGACTTTGGAGGTGAATTGAGATGGTGGTGTTGCAGGTGTGTGGTGCTCTCTGTTAAGTTTCATTTTCCCAGAATCAGGAGCTGTGGGCAGGAACCCCTGGAGCCTGCTGTCAGGCAGGAGCTGGGAGTGGAGTAGTTCCCATGAGCTGAGACCTGGTGCAGGAGCGGAGAGCTGCCTACATGCGAATCCAAGTGAGAGTCGGGAGCAGTCAGCTACAGAGGAAGAGCCATGGCACTTGGAAGCCAACCTCAAGTCAAGATGAAAGAGGACTTTACTTGGACTTTTGTTTTAGTTCTTCTCAGCACTAAGGTAGTCAAGTGCCTTTGACTGAGTCTTGCCTTCGATTGAATCAAGAGTCTTTGACAACCTGCTTAAGTCACAAGAATGCCCAAGTCACATGAGTTTGAGTCACATGGTTGTGATATCCTCTGATTCTGAAGAAGTGTATAGATATACTCTGAGGTTGGCCTTTTGCTTTGGGGGGCTCACTCACTGGAAGAGTGTTGTGTGATTTGACCAGACAAGATTCTGGGTAGCCGTTAAGGAGCCCCCCGGCTCTGAAAAACCCAGATGTTGGTGCTTCCCTCTCTGGTAACTACATATGTAATGTCTTGGTCAGACAGCTAGAAGCCTGTCTGTTGATTTGTGTTATTTTACTCTGTTTATATAATTTCTGCTTGTAGTTTCTATTTGTGTTTTCTCTGAAGTTCAGGGCCCTGACTTTTTCCACTGGACTAAGTGAATGATATATGTATGTTTCATTAAAGTAAGATTGTTAACCCCTTAAAGTTGCTTTCCTTAGAAAAGCAGATCAAAGAACCTGTGCTAGTAGCCCTCTTGTGTGCTGGTGTTATTGGCTTTACACAGTCACAGTAGTGGCAAGTAGCATTGTTGTTACAACATGTTTAAACTATCTGCCAGATACTGTGGGAGAGAATGCATTGATTCATTATGGCTATAGTAGAAATCAGTTTTTAAAGAAAATTACTCTTTTGATAGATTTCAATTGTTGGTTGTATACTTGATCTCAAATTCAAAAAGGGTTTGCTTTTTTTAAAAAATTCCATTCTAAGAGTACTCATCTCCCTTTCAAAATAATTCAAAGTGCTGATGATATTTTTGCCTTCTATTTCAATCAATCAACAAGAATTTATTAAGCATTTTCTATGTGAATGACATAGTGCTAAATGCTAAGAACAGAAATTCATAAGTGGGGAACAAGCTGTGTTTAGTTATAAGAACTTGGCATCATGAATGGTGAAATCAATATGATTGGCTACAATCATATTGGACAACATAATTGGTTGGAAATTGGGAAGGAGAGGCTAGTGACAATCCCCTCCTTCCCTCCTGTGACTAAGGAATGCTCATTATTTGAGGTGATCTTCAAGGAAAGAGATAGTGGACCGGACATCCTTGAAGGAAGTTTAGTAGTATATAGATACTGGACCGGACTCCCTGGTGTCCACCCTCATCCATCAAGGATTTCCTTGAGGCAAGAATAGAAGAGGGCTTAGCAGGAAAATTGGATTTCTAAGCTTAACTCATTGCAGGTCAGCTGAATTTCTGAACTAAGTTCAGAGACAAAGAACCATGACTTAAGCAGTAACAAGACAAAATCAATTAATTGTAAATATAACCAATTAAAAGATGATACAGATTCAATCATGATCATTTTACCACCTGCAATCAAGACATTTCCAGGAAGTAAGAGTATTGGTATTTCTGACTTGTTCAGAACACAAAGGAGACACTTACTCCAAGCTGATTCTAATGGCTCCAAATAGGGGCAGCCTACAACCCTACACCATGTGTGTTGTCTGTTTCTTCAATTTACAGGACTAATCATAGAACATTGGCTTAGATGCTAACCTAGTCAGTGATATTGCCCAAGCCCAAGTGCCCAGAATTTGGAGGCTTTTGCCAGGCTTTCATAGTTACTGTGTCAGTCTCAGGAAACACAGAATCCCTATTGTATATTATGCTGGCTGCCATTCCCTTCCTTTGTTCTTGCCTTTCTCCCCTCTGTGCCATGGTTGGGACTTGAGGATTGTTATTATTATTTTTTCAGCTCCAGTGAAACCACTTCCGTCTCTCCCTATCCCTGAATCATTCATTGCTCAGACAAAAGGTCCATAGAGTCAGGGATGGGACAGTGGAGTGAGATGACTAGGGAAAAGAGAGGATGGGAAGCTTCTCTACCTGGATACAACCAAGCTGACAGTAATAGTAATAATTTACCCTGGTATAGTGTTTCCCCAATATATGTTTAGCCACCAGGGGGAGCATGTGAACAAGTCTAGGAAACCCATTTGCAATTACAGACCATTTGACCACCCACACTTGGCTAATGTCCAAAGTCAGAGAGGAAAAGCCCCTCCAGTCCCAACCAATAGGGCCTGCCAGTTCTCCCTCCCCTCTGGGGCTAGGTTTTGCATTAAGTCTCTCAGCCTAAAGGAGATGTCTAGATTCTGGCTTAGGCATATCTCTGTGTTCTTGGTCACCTCTGTGTTCATGTGTAACCCACAAGGAACACATGGAACACAGGTACTCTCTGTCACTTTTGGGTTCCATCCACAGTTCACCTTCTGACTGTACAAATAAAGCTTCCAACATTGGAAGGAAACACTCTTTCAAGGTATGCATATAATAACCAAATAGGATCAACATTAATGTCTATAAGATTTATAGAAGCATTTTTATAACGTCTAGGACTAATTAGAAAAACCCAAGCTCCCTCTCCTATATTTGCCAGCCAAGCAGGGAAAAGGAAAAAAAACCAGTAGTTTAGGAGGTGGGGTGGGGGGTGACTAACAACAAGAGAATCTGCTTCTCCTTGGAGGGTGATAGAGAAGGGGCAGGAAGGAGCTGTTGGCTGAGCTGAGGTCTCTCACTGTTTCAGGAGCTGCAATCACTGTCTTAGAGCACCTTGGTTTGTGCTTAGTCAGCAAAACACATTCAATCCTGTCTGTAGCTCATGCTACAAATGCTTCCAGTGTCCCCTGGTCCCGGACACCATTCTGCCTGCATTGGCATCACCCTCTTTCAGATCTGCATGGATTCCCTTGCATCTGCTTTGAGTGACTTCTCCTGAATAGGCTCCTTTCTTCAACCACCTACAATCACTTCTTTTATAATGATAATCGCTAACGTTTCTACAATGCTTTAAGATTTGATTTCATTTGTCCCTCTTTCTTCTTAATAATGCATCCTGGGGGTCAAGAACAAGACCACAGGGATTTGGAGGATACTGGGTAGACTACCCAACCAGAGACTGGTAGCTGGATCCCCAAGGTTTCCTTTGTGGATGAAGCTAAACGCTTATTACACATTATTTTACATGATCCTTAAAACATTTCCTTAAGGTAAATAGGTAAATTTTATCATTCCTATTTTAGAGATGGGGAATCTGACACTCAGAGAGATTAGGTAATTTGCCCAAGGTCACACAGTTAGTTGGAAGCAGAACTGAGACTAAAACTTCAGACCTACAAGATTCTGTATTCTTGGCACCAAATCACACATTCAGAGGGCTGCCCACCCTCAGACCAGATGACCCTCCCAAATCCCTCTCAACTCTGGGATTTTAAACCCTGGCTCTAAACCAAGAGTTTAACCTGTCAGAATGTTTTTTAAATGCTTAAAATAAAATACATAAGGTTACAAAGGAGACCAATTACATTGAAATAAAGATGTAATTTCTTTTTGCCATCCAAGTACATGGGTGTTGGTGGGAGAATTGAATTTCAGTCCCTGGAAAGTAAGAACTATTTATTTATTAGCACTTAAAACTTTTTTGAGTTCCAAAGTCTCTCCTTCTGTCCAGCCCTTCCCCCACCTATTGAGAAAGCAAGTAATATAATATCAATTACTTGCATATATGCAAGGAATATAATATAAATTATATATTTATGATATCAAAATCATGCAAAACATATAACCATATTATCCTAATTGTAATAAAAAACAAGAAAAACAAAGAAAGTGAAAAAATATGCTTCAATTTGCAGTCAGAATATCTCAGTTCTCACTTTCTCTCTGGAAGCAGGTAGGATTTTTCATCATGAATCCTTTGGAATTGTCTTGGATCATTGTGTTGGTCAAAGTAGCAAAGTCTCACAGTGGATCATCATTACAACATTGCTGTTACTATGTACAATGATCCTGGTTCTGCTCACCTCACTCTGCATCAATTCAGTTCTGATCAGGTTTTCCTAGGTTTTTCTGAAACCATCCTCATCATTATTTCTTATAGCACAATAGTATTCCATTAAAATCATATACTACAATTTGTTCATCAATTTTCCAATTGATGGCCATCCCCTCAATTTTCCATTCTTTGCTACCACAAAAGGAGATGCTATAAATATTTTTGTACATATAGGTCTTTTTCCTTTTTCTTAGATCTCTTTGGGATACAGCTACTAGTAATGATATTACTAGGTCAAAGGATATGCACAGTTTTTTAGTGCTTTACGCATAGTTCCAAATTATTCTCCAGAAGGGATGGACCAGTTTACAACTTCATTAACAGTGTATTAATGTCCCCACTTTTCCAAATCCCCCCCAGCATTTGTTATTTTCCTTTTCTGTTATTTTAGCCAATCTGATGGATATGAAGTGGTACCTCAGAGTTGTTTTAAATTGCATTTCTCTAATCAATAGTGATCTAGAGAATTTTTTCACATGGCTAGAGATAGTTTTGATTTCTTCTGGAAACTGCCTGTTCATATCCTTTGAACATCTATCAATAGGGGAATGGCTCTTGTTTTTATAAATTTGACTTGGATCCCTATATATTTGAGAAATGAGGCCCTTATTAAAGAAACTCGCTGCGCAATTTTTCTTTCCCAGCCTAGAAATCAAGGCCTGTTTCATTTTTGTCTCTTAATTCCTGAGCATGTAATGCTTACTAATTGATTAGGATATAACGGAAGACAGGAAGTATTCCAGTGAAGCCTGTATGGCCTTCAGGGATGGCAGGGATGTTGTGGATGGTTTTATGATTTAGGTAGGAGCTAGATTAGGTGGCCTCTGTCTGAGTTCCCTTCCAATGCTGAGATTCTCTAATAATTCACATTTCAATAATGGCTTAAGGTTTTCAAAGTGCTTTTTTCACAATAATACGTGGGATAAATAGAGCAAATATTATTCTTATAGTGGAGTCTTCCCTTCCTTTCATGCATGCACGAATATTCTTTGCTTGTTTCTGATGAGCCAACTCTGGGTGGGAGGCCAACTTCTCACCCTCTATGATTCATTAGCCGAGTTTCTTATTTGGCTATTGAGCTAGGGTACCACATCTGGTACAAGAAGGGGCAATTTCAGCTGGTTCGCTCTTAGATACAGCCCTCCAGAAGATGCTACAATTTCAGCAGTGGATGGAGACAGTCATGTGGCATTCCAGTCTTCTGGCTCAGCGGCCAACTGGAAAGCTCTTCAGAGATACATGGATGGAAGCTGATTCTATAGAACTTTCATATTTCCAGTAAGGGCAGGCAGAGAATATCTGTGAATCCTGGGATGGGAGTGTGGGGGCTATGGAGGACTTCACTACCCTATCTTTATTGGAAATGAGGTGAGATAGCTAAAGTGACTTACCCAAGGTCACACAGCTGGTAAATGTGGGAGCTAGGGCTCAATTTAAATGATCTAGTGTGAATCTCAGGGCTCTTTTCATTATACTCGGCTACTTTTTTCCTTTTTGTTGATGGAAATTATTGTAATATTTTGTCATTATTGTCACATATGTTTTTGGAAAAACTTAATTGAGCTTTGTGTGGGTGCTTTCTAGAGGAGTAAATGGATGAACTCACCAATTTGATATTAAAAGTGGTGACTTTTCCTCTGGTTTCTAATGTGCTGTGAAATACTCAGCTTGATCCAGTAGTTAAACTTGGTTCACAGTTTTTTCCAGCCTTTACAAATGATCCCAAGACCGAGGATGGAGGAAAGTGCTCCACCTGGAGGGTCTTGGTGAGAAGTAGTAGGTAGAAAACATCCTTTAGCAGAGCCCTTTCATTTTATAGATGAAGAAAGTGAGGGCCAGAGAGGGATAGTGACTTACCCAAGGTGATATAGCCTGTAACTAGCCTGGGATTTGAACCCAGGTTATATTTCAGAAGTGGGTACAATTTCAAACTTATTAAGCTAACTTTTGATGACTAATTCAATCTCTTTGACACTTACAAATAGTGAGTGGCAGACCAGGGTTTTAAACCCTGGTCCTCAGATTTTAAATTCAAAGCACTTTTCATTACCCCATTCCTGTATCATACATGTGAGCTATTTCAGTTATCATCTAGTCTATGCTTTTCATGTTCCATATGGGGAAACTGAGACCTAAAGGTGAAGTGAACTGGCAGAGGTCACATAGTAACTATATATACATAAACACACACACTCACACACATATATACATGCATATATATGCAGAGACAGAGAGGCAGAGAGGCAGAGAGAAAAAGAGACAGAGACAGAAAGACAGAGACAGAGAGAAAGAGACATACAGAAACAGAGAGAGACACAGACAGACAGAAATAGAGACAGAGAGAGACACACACTCTCACATACACAGAGGGGGGAGAGAGAGAGACAGAGACAGAAGGAGTGAGAGAGAGAGAGAGAGAGAGAGAGAGAGAGAGAGAGAGACAGAGACAGAGACAGAGAGAGAGCTCCATATTCTGTGACTCAAATTCAATGCTCTTTCCAGGAGAACCCTTTTAGTTTTTATCATAGTTATGAGACTCAAATGGAGTTTCACCAAAAAAAAATCAAATAGACTAGTAATAAGTCACGCAATAGACCTTACTGCTACGAGTTTCAATTCACGAAACGAGTGGGTCAAGACCTAAAATGAAACTCCTTGGGACAAGGAGAAAACAGAAAAGAATGCAACCTGACCATGACTGTGCTGGTCTTCTAGTCACAAACAGGAAGAGGAAGGGAGAAGATCAGCTTCACTGAGCTCTTCATAGATTTCTTCTGACCAGCATGAGGCATGCTAGAGTTGCTTTCACCTTCATACCAGAGTAACTCCCTGAGGCAGCCTGAGATTATGGGCTTTAAGGGAAGGGAACAGGTTTTCACTCAAGTGAGTCCAGCTTGCTTCCTGTCTCTGGTGTCATGTTGTAAATTGTTTGGAGCAAATGGAGCTCTGTCCAGGGTACCAAAATCTGGGAGGCTGAAAGGTGTTACTCCTGAGGCAGGGCAGACCACCCCATCACCATAGTGTCCCTTTATCAGGACCAGCTCTCCTCTTAACTCCATAGCAGTGCCAGAAAGCCTCTTGGAGGTCACCTTGGTACAACTGAACCTGCAACTTGACTGTCACCTGTGCCAATACTCCTCATTCACCTGAATTTGCCCCTGTCAATCAATCAATTTATAATCGTTTATTAATAAACAAGGCACATGCTAGCTTCTGGTGATACAAACACAGAGAATAAACAATCCATACTCTCAAGGAGTTTATATTCTAATGGGAAAACAAGTATATGGTTAAGTATATACAGAATAAATATGTAAGATGGTTCTTTTTTGTTGAGATAATTTTATTGGTTGGAAAGGGGCAGAAACAAAAAGTTGTGTGAGAAACACTGAAAAAGCCATCCCTTGGAAGAAAAGTTCAAGGCCAAGATGGCCAAAGTGTCTGTGTGCCAGTATCTAATTTACATATGACTAATTTGAAGTTAACTGGAAAAGTCTAATACCCGGAACTATTTGGTAACTATGGCACAATTGCATATTGTTTACTTTTACTGAGTTTTGGTTTCTCACTGTAAGATAGAAGTGACTCATTTCACATGAGACTTTGGTTTGAAGCAATGTGAATGGACAGAACTGTATCTCTAAAGGGCAAGACCAGACCTCTGAATGGGTCTGAGAAGAGGCCTCAGAATGGAATCATAGGAAGACCTCAGAGTCTGCATTACAACTTGCTGCTGGAAGAGTTGATTGCAAGAAAAAGCTTTGCTGCTTGGAAAATCTGGCTAGAGGACAAAATTTGCTGTGTAATGGAGATGATCAGAAGAAGAGCTTTGCTATTTAAAAGAGCTAACTGAAGGGGAAATGATTGACTTTATTTTTCCCTGAACTGTCATTTACTGCCTGAGATGAAAACCACTCAGAGCCTAGCCAACACAGGAGATCTGGAAAAGCTTGCAGTTCCTAGGCAGAGAGTTACTCTTTTAGCCCTAAGAGCTCAATATTGTCTCAGCAGGTCAGTAGAGGAGTGGCATATAGCAGCCAGCAAACAAGTGACCCCCTTCAATCTAGACAGTGGAGATGTCCACAAAAAAAGTGTCCCAGCCCACCAGTAAAATTTTGTTCAAGCTATTACAAAAGGGACCAGAGAACATCTTATCTCATGGGTCTACACCATGGGGTGGGAGACCTGCGGCTTCAAGACCACATGTGGCCTTCTAGATCCTTGGGGGCGGCCTTTTGACTGAGTCCAAGTTTACAGAAGAAATCCTTTTATTAAGGGGATTTGTTCTGTGCAGTTTAGATTCAGTCGAAAGGCCATACCTGAGGACCTAGAAGGCCACATGTGGCCTAGAGGCTGCAGGTTCCTCACCCCTGGTCTAGGCTTGCGAGTTGTCATGGGCACATGTTTCCCTTTTATATGCCTTTGTGCTATGGGTTTTAGAAGTTTGTTCCAGGGCAGCTAGGTGGCACAGTGGATAGAGCTCTGGCCCTGAAATCAGGAGGACCTGAGTTCAAATCTGGCCTCAGACACAACACTTACTAGCTGCGTGACCCTGGGCAAGTCACTTAATCCCTATCTCCTTGAAAGAAAAAAAAAGTTTGTTCGCATTCTTACCCATAGACCGTATGTGACTTAGTGGAAGAATGTGTTTTAGGTTTATGGGTAGAATGTTATGTATTAATTATTCTTGCTTTATCTTCTGTTTAGTGAGTATTTCTAATTAAGAGTGGATGATATCTCCATGACAGAGTGGATAGACAGACTATACAGAATGAAACACATTTTTGGATATGGCCAACTTGAGAATTTGTTTTGCTTGAGTATGCATGTTTGCTACAAGGATTTTGTTTTTCTTTCTTGAGGGTGTACAAGTAGTAAGTGGCAGAGTCAGAATCTTAACTCAGGCCATTTGATTCTAAATCTAGTGCCTTTTATATGATACCACATGGCCACTAACTCATGGAGGTCAGATAAGGACTGGTGGTAATGAGAGACAGAAGCTGGTGTGGCCAACTAAAGTTAACAAAACCTGAAGTAGGACTGTGTCTGAGATTCCTTTAGGATTTAACCATGAGAATGTCCAGATGCAGGGTATTTATGGAGCTATCTTGCTCTCTCCATGCTGAAGCTATGTTGTTTTTTTCCATCTCTCTCTATAACACTTGCATGGGAGTCCCTAGGCTCCATTGGCAGTGGCAGCCAATAGGGTTGGTGATGGAGTAAGGATTAAGGTTGCTTCAGTGTGACTGTTTTAATTTCACCGGGCGTCTTCATCCTGGCCATTTCCTGCTTTGCTGCTGCTGCTACTCCAGCCTCCAAACCTGACCTCCGGAGACCATGCCTGGGAACAGCTAAACTACTCATCTCTGGACCCCCTAGACCATACTTCCTTCATTCTGTAGAATGCACCCAAAGTGTGGGCGCGGCCAAGTATAGACCAATCTGAGACAAGAGTCCTGACCTTCAGGAAGGTAGATGAAGAACATGTTACTTTCTGTTTCAGGGGGTGAATTTGTTGTCTTAAGGCCTCATTGGGAGCCAAAGAGCCATCAGAGTGGAAAGGGCATTGATGGCAATTTGGGACTTGATTACCCAGACTTTCTCCATTTAACCCAGGAGGGCTTTCTGGAATCTGGGAGGAAGTAGATTCTAGATAAGGGAAAGTGCTAGCCCGAGAGCTGAGTGACAGGGGAGGAAGAAGAAAGGCTAGAGGTAAAAGAGAAATGTCTGAAGTGAAAGGTAGATTAGAGTATTAGCATTCAATATTTCCCCTTTAGACTACAAGCCTGGAGTCATAAGTTCTGAACATTAGATTCCAGTCCTGAATATATGGTGACTTAACTAAGGTTTTCGCTTTACAGTTGGAAAATAGTCCCACAGGAGGTTGGTGACCAGTACTACTAATAAAAGAATGACTATGCTAGAAACTTCTAAAGCTAGCCTGGCATGGCACCTGGCACCCCAAAAGAGCACCCATCGAGAAGGTGACTTTGGATTCAAGGTACCCTGCAGGTCCACATCCACTAGAACCAGAGCTCATAAGTCCCAATTAATGTGTTTACTCTTAATAGTCAGTCAGAGGACACAGTTAGTTCAAAGCAAAAGCTTATAATGCAAAAGCATAGTAAAAAATAGCAATAAAACCTTTTCCCCATAAACTTGAAGCACATTCTACCACAAAAGCATATCCCATTAGTGAGAAGATAAGAATATAAATGGAGAAGCACACATGTAGGGAACACGTATGACCTGGGTGCAGTCTACTCTGACAATTTAGAGCTTCTGGAGTCTTCTAGTTATGCCATGATGCTGCTCTCTCCAGGGTAGCTTCTAGTTGATCTCTACTAAGCATGTAGTCAGTGAGTCAGTCAATAAACATTTATTAAGTACCTAATATGTGCCAGGGACTATGCTCAGTACTGGGGATAAAAAGAAAGGCAAAAGATAGTCCCCAGTCTCAAGGAGCTCACAGTCTAAAGAGGGAATCAATATACAAACAGCTATGTAAAAACAATCTATAAACAGAATAAATTGGAAATAACAGTAAAATTCAGGGGAATCAGGAAAGGCTTCCTATAGAAGATGGAGGTTTGCCTGGGACTTGCAGGAAGTCAGGGATGTCAGGAGGCAGAAATGAAGACAGTATGCATTACAGTAATGGGAGACAGTCAGAAAAATGCCTGGAGTTGGGAAATGGAGTGTTTTGTTTGAAAAACAGCAAGAAGGCCAGAGTCACTAGAATAAAGAGTATATGGTAGTAGAGAGAAGGCATAAAGGTGTAAGAGGACTAAAAAGGTTGAGGAGGGGAGGTTATAAAGGACTTTGAATGCCAAACAGAAGATTTTACATTTGATCCTGGAGGTGATAGGGAGACGCTGGAATTTATTAAGAAGGGGGTGTGTGTGACATGGTAAGACTTGCACTTTGGAAAGATCACTTTGACAGCTGGATGGAGGACTGACTGCAATGGGGAGAGGCTTGTGGTGGGGAGACCAAGCAGTAGGTTATTGCAATTATTGAGGTGTGAGGTGATGAGGACTGGCATCGGAGTGGTGGCAGTATTAGAGGATAGAGGGAAGCATAAGCAAGAGATGTTATGAAGGTAAAATTCATAGGCCTTGGCAAATATATTATGTATGGTGGGGGAGGGGGGAGAGAGGGAATTAGGAGGTGATCATGATACCTGGGTTGTGAGCCTCAGTAACTGGGAAGATGGTGGTACACTCAACAGTAATAGAGGAGTTAAGAAGAGGAGTAGATTTAGGAGTAAAGATGATGAGTTCAGTTTGGGACATGTTGAGTTCAAGATATCTATGGGACATCCAGTTTGAGATGTCTAATACACAAATGGGGAGGAAAGACTGGAAATCAGCAGAGAGGTTAGGGCTTGATAAGGAGATTTGAGAATAATCAGCACAGTGATAGATGGATTCTTGGGAACTGATAAGATGGCCAAGTGAGATAGCATAGAGGGAAGAGAGAAGAGGACCCAGGACAAATCCTTGTGGGACACTCCTGGTTAAGGGGCATGACCTGGATGAAGATCCAGTGAAGGAGACTGAGAGAGGATTTCAGACAGGTAGGAGGAGAACCAGGAAAGAGGAGTTACACAAATACCCAGAAAGAAAAGAACATCAAGAAGAGGATGATTGAACATGTCAAAGGCTTCAGGGAGACGCATTGCTCTGTTCCACTGGATGAGGAGTTTCCACTGGCCACTTACAGGCATGAATCCACAGGGCATCTAGATGTGGGATCTTCTTTCTTCCAACCCCTGGATTTTGCTGATAGACTTTGCTATCATGCTCTATCTTTCTCATAAGATGAGTGGACTCTGCTAGGCTCTTTTAGTTACAAAATATCAAAGGATATATGTTTTTTTGCGTAGCTCTTCTAGAAAAGCAGCTACCCTTGCTTCAAGCACAGGACCAATAACAGCTGAAGGGGGGAAACCCATTCTTGGCTTTTTCCTTTTCCTTTTCATGAGTGCCCACTTGTAGGCTTTTTTCTAAAGTTTTTAGCTAGAAGATCTTTCTACCCCAAGAAAAGATTTTTTGCTTCAGGTGGTAAAAAAATTTTTTTAGAAGAAGGAGCAGGGTCCTCTCAGTCCTAAAAATTTTTAATTTAAAAATTAAATTTTAATTTAAAATAATTTAAAATTTAATTTAATTAATTTAAAATTTAAATTAAATTAAAATTAAAAAAAATTTTTGGACTGAATTTCCTGGTCACTGGGCTTGACTCTATAGGCAAGCTCACTGTAGTAGCTTATGTTGAGCATTCTGTATATCTGTATCTCTGGATATTTTTCCTGAGTGGAGCAAGTACCAGCACAGCATTGACAGAACAGCCTAAGGACATGATGCTAGATGTTTTGATTTTACATTTTTTCTTGTTTCATTCACAGAGGAAGAAAGAAAGAAAAGAGAAGGAAGTAATCATTTATTAAATGCCCACTGTGTGCCAAATACTGGGCTAAGTGGTTCATTTGATCCTTGCAACAACCCCAGGAGTTAGGTAATATTGTGATCCTCATTTTACAGTTGAGGCAATGGAGGCAGACACAGGTTAAGTGCCCAGGCACACAGACAGTGAGTGTCTGAGGTTGGATTTGACCTCCAGTCTTCCTGACTCTAGGCCAGGCACTCTATCCACTGTACCACCACTAACTCATACCTAAGGAAGAATCTCCATTGCAGCCCAGTTGACAAAGGCTCTTCTGGGCTTTACCCAAAGACCTCCACAGAAGAAGAACCCACTGCCTCCTAAGGCAGCCCATTCCCTTTATGGATAACTCTAATTTTTAGTATATTTTTCCTTACATTAAACCTAAATTCATTTTGTTGTAGTTTCTAGTCAGTGTTCTTACATTTTCCTTCCATTATCTTTTGTTTGTTTTGTTTTTGTGGGGGAAGGCAATCAGGATTAAGAGACATACAGAGGCATACAGCTATTAAATGTCTATGGCTGGATTTTGACTCAAGTCCTCCTGACTCTGGGGCCAATGCTCTGTCTGCTTTGACACCTAGCTGCCCCTACTTCCCTCTGTTATCAAAAACAGTAAGTCTAACCCCACTTCCACATGATAGCTATTCAAATCTGGAAGGCAGCTAACAAGACCACCCTGAATCTTCTTTTCTCCAAGTTAAATATCTCCTGTTCCTTCTTAAGACACTCATAGGGCATGGACTTGAAGTCTTTCATTATTCTAGTTGTCTTCTTCTGGATGCTCTTCAGCATATTAATGTACCTCCTAAAATGTGGCATATGGAAAGGAATACAATGCTCCAAACACAGTCTGGAAGGTTTGCCTTCCTTGGTGCAACTCAAAACCATATTAGTTTTTTTAAAATTTCAAAAAAAAATTGGCTAGCATATCACACTATGAACTCATATCAATTTTAATGTCCACGAAAACCCTCAGATCTTTTTCAGAGGAATTACTGTCTAATCATACCCCATATTGTACTTGTGAAGCTGGTTTCTTGAATCCAAATGTAATATTTTATGTTTTTAAAAAATATAATCTTATCAGATTCAGTTCAATTTTGTAACCTATCAAGATCTTTTTGGATCCTGGCCCTATCATCCAGTGTGTTCGTTATCCTCATAACTTTGTGTCATCTGCACATTTAACAAGGAGTCCATCTAGTCCCTTATTCTGGTCATTGATAAAAATGTTAAACAGCACAGGACCTAGTAGAGATCCCTGGAGCACTCCAATGAAGACTTTCCAAGTTGACATGATAACATTACTGACTACTCTTTGAGGCCAGTCAATCATTCAGTTCCAGATCCATCTAACTGTAATACTGTCTAGCCCAAATCTCTTCATATTTTCCACAAGGACAGCACAAGATACTTTGCCAGATGCTTTGCTAAAATCTAGGAGAGCTAAATCAATTGCATTCCCTTGATCAACCAGTTTAGTAATCTTGTCAGAAAAAGACATAAGATTAATCTGGCTTGATTTATTATTAATGAAATCATTCTGGTTCTTTGGGTTCACTGCTTCCTTTTCTAGATGTTCACAAACTATCTCTTTAATTATTCATTCTGAAATTTTCTGAAAGTGGAAGTCAAGCTTACAGACCTATAATTTGTTCATTCTATTATCTTGCCTTTTATGAAATCAAGATGACATCATCTCTTCTATAGTCATGGTTCAGTAGTCTGATTTCTTTCCTGGGCTCCACTTTCATTCGGAGGTCACCCACAGTCATTCAGTATTTGCATCCAACAATCTTTTCACTGTCCCAGTATGTTGTTCATCTGGGCCAGGTGATTTGAATACCTCAGGGGTAGCTGAGTGGTCTTTTAAAATGTCCTTATTCATCCTCAGCATCAACTCCTTATTTTTATTTTTGTTCATTCATTTCTAATCCAAAAGAAATCCATTCTCCTTGAAAGAGAAAATGGAAGTAAAAGAAAAATTTAGCGACTCTGGCTTTCTTTCAGTAATCACCATCTGTTCCACCTTGGGTATTCATCCTACCCTTCTCTGAGCCTCTTCTTTTTCTCTATATAGCTAAAAACTGAACCAAAACAAACACCAAAGCCTTTTTTGTTGTTCTCATCTTTCCTTGCCAACTTGAGGGAGGCTTTAGCACTCAGAACACGGATCTTACAGGAGCATTTCATCCTTTTGCATTAACCTCTGCAACCTTCAGCTGTTTCCATTGTCTGTACACATATTTTTAAAATCTAGGTTGCATCATAAGTTCTCTCTGAGTATCCACATCTATCTCTTTAGACAACTTCTGGTTTTCTTCCTCACCAGAAATATTTCCCTTTGTGTTTTTTGGAATTTCATTCTTGAGAGTTTTTTTTTTATCCTTCCTCAACTGATTAGAGCTACATCTGTTGTTGTGATCCATTAATCAAGAATTTGTTAAGTGCCTACTACGTGCCAGACATGTACTGTGCTAGGTACTGGGTAACAGAGACAAGAGTGAGACAGTCCCTGTCTACAAGTAGCTTACATTCTACTAGGGGCTAATTCCTAACACATTTGTAAATAAGTAAATATGGGTACATAAAATAATAAAGGCACAAAGACTCAGGAGCTCGGGCACTAATAACATGGAGGCATCAGGAAAGGCCTCTTGAAGGAGGTGGGGTTCAGAGAGATAGAAGTGCCAAGGGAGAGAGAGGGCGAGAATGTAAAATCCTGTCATTTAAGCCTCTGAGTATAATGCAATACTGGAATTTTACTATCAGATAAATGACTGAGACCACCAGAGGCAGGCTATATGAACAGCTACAACAATTCCTAGATCTTATTTTAATAGATGTTGGAGGAGTCGCCTTTGGTTGCTAAAAACTCCTTTGTTTTTAATGCAGGAATCACTAGCTGCTGGGGAGCTGTCCAGAGCTGAAGCTTGAGCAGATTAAGAGGGTGGGTAAACTCAAATACCAGAAGAGCTTAGGAGAATGACAGCACCATCACAAAACTGAGTGAGTAATATTGGAAAGTATAGCTTTGAGATGAACTCCAGCCCATTTTTGGTTATCTTGTTCCTTGGATACTTGTCTGACCTGCAACCACACCTGCTTGTTCTGCCTCATTGGATTCAGAAATCTTGAATGGCCGGGGTTTATTCCCAAACCTATCGATACTTTTGCCTCTGGCCCTTGTCTGCTTCTTACCTTAGTATTATCATCTCATATGATTCTCCACATATTCTTGGCACTTTACATCCATACTGGTCATTGTGCCCCCCAGTTCTCATGTGGAGAATTTCCAATTATAGCTTTTGTTGGCTGAGTCATAGGGAATGGAAAGGCCTTCTCTCTATACGGGAAAGGAAAGGAAAGGAAAGGAAAGGAAAGGAAAGGAAAGGAAAGGAAAGGAAAGGAAAGGAAAGGAAAGGAAAGGAAAGGAAAGGAAAGGAAAGGAAAAGGAAAGGAAAGGAAAGGAAAGGAAAGGAAAGGAAAGGAAAGGAAAGGAAAGGAAAAGGAAAGGAAAGGAAAGGAAAGGAAGGGAAGGAAGGGAGACAGGAGAGGAGAGAAAAGGAAAAAAAGAAAAGAAGGAAAGGAGGGAGGAAGAAAAGGAGGTAGGAAGGAAGTTAAGAAAGGAGGGAGGAAAGAAGGGAGGAAGAAAACAAGCATTTATTAAGTACTTACTATGCGCCAGGCACTGGACTTTACAAATATTATCTCATTTGATTCACACAACAACCTGGAGGGTAGGTACTTTTATTATCTTCATTTTATAGTTGAGGAAACTGAGGCAGACATAAGTGAAATGACTTGCCCAGGGTCACACAGAAAGTATCTGAGTCTGAATTTGAACTCAAGTCTTCCTGAATCCATGCCCAGCATTCTGTTTAGTGCTCCAGTTATCATCAGGTTCTTCTTCTTTAAGAACATGAACTCTGCAACCTTGGAACTACAAGCAGGATCTTGGTATACCCCTCTGCAGCCTGAACAGGGGTTGGAATAAGTGAACAGTTGCAGATATTTTGGAACCTGCATTTATTTTGTTTTGCTGATTCTGTAATTAAGATATAATCCGCCTTTATGTTATGGGCAACATGGACATTTGAAGCTACTATGCTGGGCATGGTGGTGCTTGCCTGTAATTCTAGATACCTGGGAGGCTGGTTGATCCTGTGAGCTCATGGACTATGTCTGGCACTCCCATAGCAAGTCCTCTGGGAGCAGGGAGCCACTAGGTTGCTTAAGGAGGGGTGAATTGGCTGGAAGCACTAAAGTATCCACTTTGATCTGCCAAATGAAGAGGCCTGAAGAAGCTCAAAAAACTTCTGTCAGTTACCAAAGTCCCTCTTCCCACTGATGGAAGTTTGGATAGCAGCTGACCACAGATTTTCCCCATTTCTCCCCATCATGAGTCAGCACCTGTCCTAAACTGTGACCGACACCCCTGAGCTCCCCTAGGCTCTACCCCAGTGCTGAAACCTGCTTGACCCACATAAGAATATCCTCCCCAAAGACCAACAGACTTTACTTGTTTGAGAGAGGGTACCCCATTATTTCTGGGGTCCCAGTTAGATGCCCAATTTCACCCAAAGACCTAGTGGACCTATTTCCATCATTCTCCCTGCCTACCCTTCATTTTGGGATCCTCTCTCCTCAATAAAGCTGGTTTGCTATACTGTGTTGTTAAAAGTTCCATGCTTCCTGGTATTGATCCTCTCTGATCCTTCTTAAATTGTTATTAAGACAACGGCCCAGTCAAAAAACATAGCAGGTCAAAGCTCCCATGCTGATCAGAGTGGGATAAGCCATGAGTAGCTCTTGTATTTCAGGCCTTGATGAGATGAGAAGACTCAGTCTTTTTTTTAAAAAAAAAAAAAGACACTAGAAGCTGCAGCAGAATGAGACAGATTTTTTGGACATGGTCAATATAGGAATTCATTTTGCCTGGCAACGTATATTTGCTATAAGGATTTTTTTCTTAACTTTTTTATTGTTCAGTGGGGGGTGAGAGGGAGAGATAATAAACTATTGTTTTTGTTTTTTTAATTTATTTTTTATTATTTGATATTTTTAGTTTTCAACATTGATTTCCACAAGATTTTGAGTTACAAATTTTCTTCCCATTTCTACCCTCCCCCCAACCCAAGATGGCCCCTTTCTCCAGTCTTCCCTCCCTTCTGTCATCCACTTCACCCTACCTTATCTCTTTGCCCCTTACTTTCTTAAAGGGCAAGACAGATTTCTATACCCCATTGCCTGTATATCTTATTTCCCAGCTGCATGTAAAAACAACTTTTTTTGAACATTTGTTATTAGAACTTTTAATTCCAAATTCTGTCCCTTCTTCTCTCCCTACCTACCCTCCTTGAGAAGGCAAGCAATTCAACATAGGCCACACATGTATCATTATGCAAAACACTTCCATAATAGTCATGTTGTGAAAGACTAACTATATTTCCCTCCATCCTCTCCTGTCCCCTTTATTCAATTTTCTCCTTTCACCCTGTCCCTTTTTAAAAGTGTTTGCTTTTGACTACCTCCTCCCCTAATCTGCCCTCCCTTCTATCATCCCCATGCTTCTTATCCCCTTCCCACCTATTTTCCTATAGGGTAAGATACCCAGTTGAGTGTGTATGTCATTCCCTCCTCAAGTCATATCCTATGAGAGCAAGATTCACTCATCCCCTTTTACCTGTCCCCTCTTCCCTTCCATTATAACAGCTTTTTCTTGCCACTTTTATGTGAGATAATTTATCCCATTCTACCTCTTCCTTTCTCTTTCTCCCAATATATTCCTCCCTCACCCCTTAATTTTATTTAATTTTATTTTAGATGTCATCCCTTCATATTCAACTCACCCTGTGCCTTCTCTCTATATACATGTATATTCCCTTCAACTACCCTAATACTGAGAAAGGTCTCATGAGTTACAAAATATCATCTTTCCATGTAGAAATGCAAATAAAATGGTTCAACTTTAGTAAGTACCTTATGATTTCTCTTTCCTGTTTACCTTTTCATGCTTCTCTTGATTCTTGTATTTGAAAGTCAAATTCTCTCTTCAGCTCTGATCTTTTCATCGAGAATGCTTGAAAGTCCTCTATTTTATTGAAAGTCTATATTTTGCCCTGGAATATTATACTCAGTTTTGCTGGGTAGGTGATTTTTGGTTTTAATCCTAGCTCCTTTAACCTCTGGAATATCATATTCCAAGCCCTTCGATTCCTTAGTATAGAAGCTGCTAGATCTTGTGTTATCCTGATTGTATTTCCACAATATTCAAATTGTTTCTTTCTGGCTGCTTGCAATATTTTCTCCTTGACCTGGGAACTCTGGAGTTTGGCTACAATATTCCTAGGAGTTTTCTTTTTGGGGTCTTTTTCAAGAGGTGATTGATGGATTCTTTCAATTTCTATTTTAGCCTCTGGTTCTAGAATATTGAGCAGTTTTCCTTGACAATTTCTTGAAAGATGATGTCTAGGCTCTTTTTTGATCATGGCTTTAAGGTAGTCCAATGATGCTAGTGAGAAATATCCTTTCCTTTTTAAAAAAATAAATTATTTTATGATTACGAACTTGACAAACATGAAACTGAATTTCTACTATGTATGACTTGATTTTTAAGTATATTTCAAATTTATATGTAATGCTTCATGAATTTGTGTGTCAAAAAGGGCGATGTGCTCAATGAGCAAAGCAGAATCGCAGTAGTTCAAAAGACACACGAGATGCACAAATTTAGAGACATCTCCACTCCAAATGTTCATATAGACTCTTTGTGTCCAACCTGTGGTAGAGCCCTTCAAGATCATAATGGTCTGATCAGTCATAGTCTGACACACTCTACATTGATCCTGACAAAATGATGTCATTTGGGTCTTTTTTCAGCACTGTCACTACCTTCCTCTCCATCCCCCATCATTCCTCCTCCTCCCGAAACCTTTTCCTGTAACAAATAAATATAGTGAAGCAAAACAAATCCACGTATTGAAAATGTTTCACTTTGCAACTCTGGTCTATTGCCTTTCTTCTAAAATTTGAAAAACACAATTCATCATCAGTCTTTTGGAGTCATTATTGGACACTGCTATGGTCATAGTTCTTAAACATTTCATACTTGTTTTCTTTATAGTGTTGTCATATAACCTATTCTCCTGGTTCTGTTCACTTCACTTTGCATCAGTTCTTTCAAGCTCTCCTAGGTTTCTCTGAATCCGTCCCCATTACCACTCCTTGTGTCACAGTGACGTTCAATTACATTGTTAGCCATAATTTGTCCAACCTTTTCCTAAATGAAAGACATGCATTTTATTTCCAATTCTTTGCTACAACAAAAAGTGATTCTATAATCATTTAAAAAATTTTTTTAAATTTTTGATTTTTGGAGGGGGGAAGGCAGGGCAATTGGGGTTAAGTGACTTGCCTAAGGTCACACAGCTAGTGCCTATGTCAAGTGTCTGAGGTCACATTTGAACTCAGGTCCTCCTGACTCCAGGGCCGGTGCGCTACTCACTACACCACCTAGCTGCCCCAATGAGCATTTTTAAAATATATAAGTTTTTTGTTTTTTTCTTTGACCTCTTTGGGGGTATATATCCAGGGACAAGAGGGTATGGATAGTCTGGCAACTTTCGGGGTATAGTTTCACAATGATTTCCAGAATGGTAGATCAATTCACAGTTCCACTATCAGCGTATTAATTTGCCTGTTCTCCCACAGTTCCCCCACAACAATTGTAATTTTCCCTTTTTGTCATCTTTGTCAGTCTGATGAGTGTGAGGTAGAACCTCAGAGCTGTTTTAATTTGCATTTATTTTATCATTAGTGATACATATGGTTGTTGATAGCTTGCCTTTTTTTTGGTAAAATTTTTTATTCATCTTAAATTTAAATACAAAATGAGAAAAGAAAAAAAGAATATTGCTATGTGTACAGCAGAACCTAAGAGAGTGTTAAGTATAAAACAATAAATTTCCATGTGAAGAAAACCTATATAATAAATACTACACATTGTTGTCAAAGCTACCCAGCCTTTCTTTGCTTCTTTTGTTCTTTGCTGTGCACTTTTTACTTTATTTTTTCTCCTCCCCTAAAGAAGGCTACAGTTAAACATGGAGATATGTATATACATTTATAACACACATATATAATCACATAGATATCTATAAACATACATATATACACTCATACACATATATGTAAGGCCATACTATGCATAACTTGCTATCTCTTTCCCTAAAGTAGATAGCATCTTCCTCACACAACAGATGAAACACATCCAGTTTTTCCAATTTTTCTCCTCTTCTCTTCTTTTCTTATGCTTCCATCACCCCCTTATTTTTATTCAAAGCCCCCCAAATGCACCTGAGGCTACTGCCAGCCCCACTCTGGATCATTAGAGTGCCCCCCAGGAGATGGTATCACCCACTTTGGGAACCTATGACCTAGAGTTTCCACCCAATGTGTTTGCTTAGTTAACTGGCAAACATGGTAATGCTAGCATTTATACGGCACGTACTACGTGCCAGGCACTCTACTAAACACTCTACAAAGAGCATCTCATTTCATCCTTACAACAACCTTAGGAGGTAAGTGCTGTTATTATCCTCATTTTACAACTGAGAAAACTAAGGCAAACCGAGGAAGAGTGACTTGTCCAAGGTCACACAGCTAGTAAGTGTCTTAACTGATTAGCTTTTACGAAGGAATATTTACTTCAAAGGTATAACAAAAGCAAACACACAAACATCCTTCCCCCCACAAACCTGGCAGCAACGAGGTATGCTGTGGATAGAGTGCTGGAGCCGGAATCAGGAAAATTTGAGTTTAAATTCTGCCTCAGACATGTACTATCTGTGTGACCTTGGACGAGTCACTTCATCGCTGCCTGCCTTAGTTTCCTCATCTGCAAAATGGACATAATAGCAACTTCTATTTCCCAAGGCTATCATGTAGATCAAGTGAGATATTTGTAAAGTGTTTTTACATATCTTAAAGCGCCATATAAATGCTTATTTATTCTCCTTATACCATATTGGTCTCCGGGGAGAGGAAGGAGATTAGACTACAGTTCTTTGTGTTGTTGTGTTTGTCCTTCATTCTTGAAGAGGACTGTGACATCAGGAAAATGAGGACATGACTTTCAGTTGCCTTTGATTTGAGTGAGGGAGGGCTGTGCAAGGTCACCGGCCTCACCTTCTCCTCCAGAGCCATCTGGGGCCAGTGACCTGATATTCACCAGGATGACTGGAGATGGCCCAGGATGCATTGGGAGACCCTGGCCCTTTCAGGCTAAGGTCTTTTCAGGCTCTCACTCTGAGTGAGGTAATGACCATTCAGTGAATAGGCCTCTTTAAGAAGTGAGTCAAGGAAGGGAGAGCCATCTGGCCTCAGACACTTACCAGCTGTGTGACCCTGGGCAAGTCACTTAACCCTGTCTGCCTCAGTTTCCTCAAACTACTGGCAAACTACTCCAGTATCTTTGACAAGAAAATCCCAGTTGGGGTCACAAAGAGCTCAATTCTATATACTAGTGGTCTCACCAAGTTCCAAGTCCAAACACGGCACCGCCTCCCCAGCCCGAGTCCTGGCTTAGCAGGACTTCCCTGTAGGCATGGCTGTTACATCCAGCTTGGAATCCTGAGCTCTGAGGCCCCAATGACTCAAACTCCTGGGTCAGCATCTCCATTCTCTGCCTCTGCAAGTGTAAAGGACAAATAAAACAGAACAAAACTCCAGACCCATTTATTGGGGCCAAATGACCTAAAGGAGGAAGCTGGTGACCTTCTCTGTTACTAAGAGGTGTCACCTGCAGTGACCAGGGGTGGGGAATCTGCAGCCTCAAGGCCCCAGGTGGCCCTCTAGGTCCTCAAGTGTGGCCCTTTGACTGAATCCAAACTTTACAGAACAAATCCTTTTATTAAGGAGATTTGTTCTGTGAAATTTGGATTCAGTCAAAGGGCCACACTTGAGGACTTAGATGGCCTCATGGGACCTCAAGGCTGCATGGGACCTCAAGGCCACAGGTTCCCCACCCCTGGTTGAATAAATCCTTCACCTCTGAACACCACAGGAAGGAGGCCAACTGTTCCTCAGTCAGGTAGGTTTAAAGATATTGATAATTCTAGCTACCCATTCAATGGAAAAAAGGCTGCTCCCAACCACTCGACAGGCCAACACAAAATGTCCACACACAGACCAGTTCTCCTGTCTCCCAGAAGAAGATCCCTGGCGTCTTCACATGAGTGCTTCCATTTTAGATGGTCTGGGCATGTACCAAATTCCCATTACACTGGAAAAGAGGAGACGGGGGAGAGAAAGAAAGGCAGTAAGAAGCAGAAGGAAATTATCAGACCAGCTGATATTTGAATTGACTGCCATGGATCCTACAGAGCTTTCCAATTTACAAAGGACCTTGCCTATCTCCCTTGTTTCCCCCAAAGACCTCGTAAGGTGGGCAATATAACTACGGTTGTTTTGATTTTGTAGATGAGAGAAGAGAGGAGGCCGGATAACAAAGGAGGCATAGGTCCTGGAGCAGTTTTCAACCATTTCCAAGTTGTTCTTGTTCATCCTTCATTTTCAAAGAGGACCGATGACATCACAGTTGATGTCCTCACTTGCGAGTGAACTGCATTTAAGTGAGGCAGAGTTGCAAAGTCATCAGCCTCACTCTCTCTTCCAGAGTCATCAAAGTCCAGTGGCAAGACAAAAGTCAGAATGAGTGGCGATGGCCTGGGATGCAGCAGATGACTGTGTGATAGCTTTGATATCTGACCAAGCTCTAAGCCCTCTGCCGCACTGCTTCAGCCTCCTTTATGGCCATTGGAACAAATTGTTCTCATGTGTCCATTCTGCCAAGGGAAGTCTTCACATGCTTGGGGCAGACATCCCCCTAATTCACTGATGGGTTTGAGTCCTGATGGTTTTTCACATCTTGTTTTATTTAGTCCATCTGCCAAGATGGTTTATTGGGGTGTGGCTGCTGCGCATGCTACAGCTTCTTGGAGCCATGAGAGAGAGTTGGGTGAAAGTAAACACTAAAGGTGGGTGAGCAGCCCTGGAAAGGGCTCAGCAAGCCCTCATACCAGAGTTGGTAGACCTCCCTGAACACCTCATACACACAACACTAGGTACTGGGAATATAGACAAAACAATGAGACAGTCTCTGCATTTGAAGAGTTTGCATTTTACTAGGGGAAGATATTATCTACAGGTCTATTGGATGGACTTACCCAAAATGGGCTTTCGAATGGTGCAAGAGCAATTTAGTCGAGCAAACATTTTATTAAGTACCTACTATGTTCAAGTTGGGCACCTAGGTGGCATAGTGGTTA
Source organism: Trichosurus vulpecula (assembly GCF_011100635.1). Lineage (NCBI taxonomy): Eukaryota > Metazoa > Chordata > Mammalia > Diprotodontia > Phalangeridae > Trichosurus > Trichosurus vulpecula. The sequence goes on from NC_050574.1 coordinate 328,892,880, forward strand.
GAGTGCTGGTCCTGAAGTCAGGAAGATTCATCTTCCTGAGTTCGAATCTGGCCTCAGACCATTACTAGCTGTATGACCCTGGGCAAGTCACTTAACCCTTAACCCTTTACTTCAGTTTCCTCATTTGGAAAACGAGCTGGAGAAGGAAATGGGAAACCACTCTAGTACCTTTGCCAAGAAAACCCCACATGGGGGTCACTAAGAGTCAGACATGACTGAAATGACTGAACAACAACACTGTTCGAGTCACTGGGCTACATGCTGGGGATGCAGAGACAAAAACAAAGCGTTATCCAGAGCTAGAAGGGGCCTCAGAGGCCATCTATTCCAACCCCTTCACTTTGCAGACAAGGAAACTGAGACTCAGAGAGGTTAAGTGACTTGTCCAAAGTTACACAGGTAGTACATCAGAAGCATGATTGAACCCAGATCCTCGGATTCTAGGATACCCATAGCCGACCACAATACTCCAAAAGAGACTGGATTAGGACAGAGTATAATAGGATTGTCACATCCCTCATTCTGGACATTTTCCTCTTACTAAAGTAGTCTGATATCGTATGAGCTTTATTAAAATTCATGTCGCCTTGTTGGCTTAAACAGAGTTTGCAGTTAACTGAGAGTCCTAAGTCTTTCCTAAGTCTTTTTCAGGTGAATTGTTGCCAAACTGGTTTTTTCCTGTTCCATTGTCGTAGAGGTTATTTTTGGAACTTTCCATTTTATAGATGCCAAGATTTAGAGCTAGCAGGGACTTCAGAGGCCAGCCTCTTCATTCTATGGATGAGGAAATCCCCTGTGGAGATTAAGGGACTTGGCCAAACTCTCACAGGTAATAGTGTGAGAGGCAGGATTTGCACCCAGGTCCTCAGAATCCAGATCCAATGCTCTTTCAACTAGAGCACTGTCTCGCTTATTAGCTCCATTCATTTCAGCCTGTTAAGATTATTTTTGAACCTTCATTTTTTGCCATGTAGCATGTTACATGATATAGAGGAAGATTAGATTTGGAGTCTGAAGATCTGGGTTCAGATCTTATCATTTCTCCATCACTTTTCTGGGGGTCAGTTTCCTTGACTGTAAAAAGAGAGGTTTGGACCAGTTTTTTCTCATATCAGCTCAAAGTCTGAGATCTGAACCCTCTTAGCTTAGCTCCTTCTGCAAATTTGACCATCTCTTCTACATTTTTTTGTTGAGTTGTTTTCTGTTGCATCCAACTCTTTGTGACCCTGTTTAGAGTTTTCTTGGCAGAGATACAGGAGGGGTTTGCCACTTCTTTCTCCAGCTCATTTTACAGATAAGAAACTGAGGCAAACAGGGTTAATTGACTTGCTCAGGTTCACACAGCTAGAAAATATCTGATCTGAGCCCAGGAAGATAACTCTTCCTGACTCTAAGCCAGGTGTTCTATCCACTGTGCCACTTAGCCACCCATCTTCTATATCTTAAACAATATCATTAATTAAAATACTGGACAGGGCAGGGTCAAGTTTTATTAGTAATGAGAAAAGGGATACAACCCATATGTAGTTGAACGAAGGGGAAAATTTGCTGAGAACAGAGTCCAAGAAGAGCCTGGATGAGTTAGTGGACCAGGCCTACGGGAACAAACATGGCATCTAGCTAAGGGACAATTCAACTTCCCTAGGGCCTTGCATGGCTGGAAGAAGAAACTCAGCTTAGACCGGGGAACGTGAAAGATTAGAAGGGCAAGAAGGGATAATGACTGCAGAAAGCAGGGCTAGCAGAGAGGCCCAGTGATTGGAAGGGAAGCAATAATTAGTTTCACTTATATAGTACTTGAAGATCTGCAAAGCACCTAAAAAAATTCCATTTAATCCTCACAACAGTTCTGTGAGGTAGAGGCTACATTATTTCCATTTTACAGATAAGGAATCTAAGGTCAAGTCAGACCGAGAATGTGAATGTCTTCTGCAAATGTGATATCTATAGACTGTGAGATATAATGGATAGACTTGGAGACAGGAAGACCTAGGTTCAAGATCTGTCTCTGATACCTACAAAGGCCTTCAGACACTTAGTAGCTGTGTGACCAAGTCACTTCATCTCTATCTGCTTCAGTGTCCTTATCTATAAAATGGGGATAAATAATAGCATTTACTTTGCATGATTGTTGGGCAGCTCAAACGAGACAATATTTGTAAAAAACTTAGCACAGTGCCTGGTACTGAGCAGATGCTATTAGCTATGAGAAGGGGGGAGGGGAAGGAAGGAGGAGGGGGAGGAGGAGGAAGAGGAAGAGGAAGAAGAGGGGGAGGAGGGGGAGGAGGAAAAGCAGGTTTAAATTGAGGAGGCGGGGATAGGAGTAGAGAGGAGCAGAAGAATTTGAGCAGCATTGAGACAGTTGAATGAATAGGACTTGGCAACTTATTTAATGTGGAGGCAAGAGGAAGGAAGCAGAATCCAAGAACTGTGTTGGGGGCATCAGTGATTAAGCTATCTAGCTAACAAACCATTTCCTCTCCGTACATAGGTAATAAAGGCAAACCAGTGGCTACAGGGTCCCAGCAATAAATTCCTGGCCTAGACTTGACCCCCCTCTGATGGCTCATTCTAGTTTCTCCTTCTTTTAGAGCCCCCAAATGCAAATACTATGAGGTTGGAGCTTTGGTATTTCAGGAAACAGTCAAATATAAGTGGGAGGCTAGAAGAGGACAGATAGGGCAGGAGACCAACCCTTTGCTCATTTCCTCTGCCCATCCTAATGGGGTAGGACCTGGGTGCTCCTGCCCTTCCTGTGACCCATTCCTTTCTGATGCCTTAGTGATCTTTAAGACAGAGTGACTAATGCAAAGAAATATCCAGAAATAGAAGAGCTGCATTGAGACCAAACTTTGTACCTAACACCCAGCCCAGAAGGTGTGGCTGGCAGGCTGGTCCTAGATGGTCATATCTGGCCCCCTGAGAGAGCTTATACTACTGGCTCATGGACACAGGCTACCTTAGGGGGCAGGTATAATATCACCCACAACACAGGGGGTAGATAAGGGTCAAGCAGGAAAGGATGGAAGCATTGATAGAAGGGCGAACTCAGCCCAGCCCAGCTAAGAGCTTGGGGAATAGCAGGGGAGGTGGGGGTGCAGAGAAGAGGGTTAGGGGAAGGGAAGAGGCTTTTGCTAAGGGCTAGAGGCTAGCAATTCCTGGGCAAAGGCTTTTGAGGAATCCAGGCATTGCTGAAATGTGTGGTGGGGCAGGATGTGGCAGAATGCCCCCTCTCCCCCACCCCTGCCTCACCCTGTGTAAAAAGGGCTGAGCCAAGGCCTTGGAAGAACACAGATTAAAGCAGGTAGAAACACACAAAGGGATCAATTTTCTCCTGTCCTCAAATGCCCACCATCCCTTTCCTCAAAGACTTCTTTCCTATAAAAAGAATTCATGATTCTCGACATATTTTACAAGGCATTTTCCCTCCAAAGAGCTTAATACTTGTGGACTTTTGTTGGTCCTCACCAATTTCTGAAGTTTCAAGGAAGTATCAAGTGTCTCTGTTAGGTGGGAAAAGTAAAGGTTAAGCGCCCCATTTCAGAGTGAGAAATTGGAGCTCTCCCCCGCCCCCCCCCCCCCCGTGTCTCTGTGTCTCTGTCTCTCTCTCCCTCCTCTCTCTCTGTCTCTCTCTGTCTCTGTTCTCTGTCTCTCTCTCTGTCTGTCTCTGTCTCTGTCTCTCTGTCTCTCTCTCTGTCTCTGTTTCTCTTTCTCAATAGATGCCTGATGCTGACTGACAGTTTAGCCAGCCAATAACATTGGCAGAAAGAAGATGGTGCCGTGGTCTCCTACTCTTACTGTAAACTCTAATGCTGGTTTTTAAGAAATGTGTTCCCATCACATCTGCTCCCTTCCTTCATCAATGCTGTGTAAATATAGTGATCAAACTTGGCCCTTAAGAAGAGATATGACAACACATGTCCTTCCTTGCAGAAGTAGGGGAACACCACATATACTGTTGACCTTGATTAATTTGTTGGCTAGTTTTTCTAACTGCTTTTTTCCCTTTCTCTTTTCTTTTTTCTGCGTTAAAAGGGATGGCCTTCTGGCTTAGAATAAGATGGGAAATGTTAGGAAATGAAAATAATGAAAAATCAAAAAATATCTATAAAAACTTTTAAAAAATGTGTTCCATAAGTATTTCCAGATATTTGTTAGCCCCAAATTTCTTGATAAAGTTCAATATAAAAAATCTCATCTTAATAGCAAATTATGTGCTTGGGAAGTGGGTGGTTTAGATCAGATAGAGAGAAGAGCTTTTGTTAAACACTCTTGCCACCAGAGAGAATTCTAGAGTGGGAGCAAGAAGTCTTGGATGCAAATCTTTGTTCAATTAATCAGTTGACGAGTTGTGCCTCAGTCAGTCATATTTAATTTTTAACCAAAGTCACTTCAATAGGATTGTTGTGAGGTTAAGAATATTCATTCACTTTTCTGAAAGCCCTTGGAAGAAGATTAAAAGGATTTTAATGAATCAGTGCCTACTATCTGAAAAGCCCTACTAAATATGTCTGATGAAATGATGACCGATGAAATCAGAAACTACATTAAAAAACTTCATTCCCTATCCAGAACTCAAGGTTCTACCCTTGTGACCCTGGGATCTAGTTGGTGAGCATTGCACCTTATCTTGCCCTGTCTCAAAGCATCAGCAAACTTCCTAACCATCTCCATATCATTCCAGCTCTTGCCTGAAACTGAAGGTTCCATCTCTACAACTCTGGTTATGAGCATTTCACCTCATTTTGCCCAATATCAGGCCCACTATGTCACTTCTGGACCACCTCCGCACCGTGACAAATGTACCTTGCTCCTCTCTTTCCAGTAATCAAATCAACACTACCATTTCTTGTAAGGAAATCTCAAGTTGTCCTATTACTACAGTTACAATTCTCTCTTGGCTTCTCCCTCTGTAACACTCCTCCCTGGCCACCATTCCCTTATATATGTAGTCATCCTGGTTTACAATGTAAGCTCCTTAAGGGTAGGAGCTATCTTGCTTGCTTGTATTTGTATCCCCAGAAGTTAAGACCTTTGGGAGTCAAATTGGTGGTTGACCCCTAGAGGGTTTGATGTGTGTATTATTGAATGGCCTGTAAAGTTTGATTTGGGTGCATTAATGGGTGTCTTAGTCATTACGGTCAGCCCTAATGAATATACACAACAGTAAAGTTTTTTGTGTGAATTGTGAGTTATACCCCTAGCCCACCCTCACTCCCAAGATGGTAACTTGCAGCAGAAGTGCATGACCGAGGTAGATACATGGTGGAACTCGGTCTGAGGGGAGAGATCCCAAGAGCAGATTTTTCCGGATTAACAGACGATAGCAGATGGGGCACTAATAGTGTTCCCGTAGAAGCATATGACAGAAGCAGACACGTGCAAGCCCACTCAGTGTGTGTGCTTCATGAGCAGTATTTGTGAATGTCAAGTCCTGTATGGAAGAAGGTAGACTTTGAATTCTTTGGACAACATGATCCCAGAATCCAGCCTTCTAGTCAGAGAAAGGAGGTTTCCTGTGTCCCACATGGACAACCCCAAATTCAAGAGATCCCAGGTTTGAGAGTTTGGAGATCAGACCTTCTAAAGAGAGAAAAGCTCTCTAGGCCTTAGCTAACTCTTGAAGACTAGTTATAGGTTAGGTACAATGAGGTCAGCAGTGTGAGATCAGTGCCAGACACAGTGCTAAACACTAGGGATACAAAGAAAGGTAAAAAACCAGTCTACTCGCAGTGGGGGAGACAACATGCAAACAATTGTGTGCAAAAAAAGTGGAGGATAGAAAAAAAGGGGAAAAAGGGAAAAAAAGAAATTTACATGATAACTTTATTATTTATTTGAAAGCAATAGCAAGTTGTACATATTAGATTTGCGGTTTTGTGTGCAATCATCTTTTTTATTATGTTATAAAAATACTTGTTTTATTCCATAAATCAAAAATAAAATAATTTTTAAAAGATATAAATAGAATGAAAACTGGAGATAATTAACATAGAGAAGGCACATTTTTTTGTGTCCTCTCATTCCTTATTCTTCATCCATATTTTCCAACGTGTCTCTTATCATTCACGAAGTCAAGAAGCATCAAAGTTTAAGTTTCTTTCATTTGGAGGCTAAGTTCTTCTTATCCACATTAAAGTGAAGTACCTCCCACCCTGAGGCCTCTTCATCTGATTGGTTCCTTCTAGCACTTCCATTTTAAGGAAGATGCCCAGGCTGACCATCTTCATCCTTCTTCAGGCTGAACTCCTCTGGACTTTCACAACCATGTCCTGTAGTGAGAAACTGTCTTCTCTCCTTCTCCATGCCTTCCAGCTTCTCTTATGTGTTGTCTACTCCCATTAGAATTCAGGTCCTTGAAGGTAGGGATTGCCTTTCTTTCTGCTTGTATTTGTATGTTTAGTGCTTAGCACAGTGCCTGGCACATAGTAAATTAAGGGCACCTAGATGGTATGGTGGATAGAGTGCCCATCCTGGAATTAGGAGGACCTGGGTTCAAATCCAGTCTCAGATACTTACTAGCTGTGCATTCCTGGGCAAATCACTTAACCCTATTTGCTTCAGTTTTCTTATCTGTAAAATGAGCCGGAGAAAGAAATGGCAAACTACTCCACTATCTTTGTCAAGAAAACCCCAAATTGGGGTTTTTACATTCACAAATACTGTTCACGAACGTTGCTGAGTGGGCATACATATGTCTGCTTCTGACATGTGCTTTTACATGTGCCTTATTTGCTATCCTCTGTTAATCCAGAAAAAATCTACTCTCAGGATTTCTCCTCTCAGACTGAGTTCTACCACATAGCTATCTCAGTCAGGCACTTCTGTTGCAAGTTATCATCTTGGGAGTGGGGGTGGGGAGATAGAGTCTGACACAACTAATTGGCAAATAAATAAATAGATCCTTGTTGGCTTGACTTGACTAGACTTTATCCTCTGCAACAGATATTAGTAGACAAGCTGTCATTATTTTCACGTTTGCCTTTTCGAAAATACTTATCATGGTACCATGATAGGAGATGACCAAAGATAAAACCAAAGATGCCAATTTCTTTATCTGTTCCTTCAAAGAGAAGTCGTAGACTATCATTCAATTCAACTACAACTTCCTTCTATTTCTGGTTTCATTTATAGTGGGGGCCATCTCCAGTAGTCCTAATCTATTATCTTGCTACAGGACCCAGATGGCTCTGGAGGAGAAAGTAAGGCTGGTGACTTTGCATAGCCCTGCCTCACTTAAATCTAATTCACTCGCATGCCATGGCATCACCTTCCTGATGTCATGGTCCTAAACAACAACAACAACCCATATAGTGACAATGTAAAGATATATACAATTCAGCTCCCTCAGTAATATGTTTACTCCATGGTCTTTAGGTGAGGATCTTATATTTACAGTACCAAGAGCTAAGTTGAAGCATATCAATTGTGTGATTTTTAGCAATTTCTCCCCCCTTTAAATACTCTGCTACCATTCCTGAAGAAGTGGAATGGGGCTGGCCACAGAAGACTGAGTTCTGTTTATTTTTCTTAATTTTCCTGGATTTCCATGGGCAAGCAAACTTTAAAATCTTCTATGAATGTCAGCTGTCACCCTCATCATCAATTTTATTATTATTGGGCAGAAGAGGGCAACCAGAACAGTTGGCGTTTAAGGATTAGTGGGAAAGGAAGTCTCCGGTGAAGAGAAAAGCTATTTGAAGAGAGGAAAGGGCAAACGGAATGTTGGAGTGGAGAGTATCGCCGTCTTACCCCCAGATTAGAGTTAGAAGTACAGATTGGGTGAGTCAACCACAGAGGGGTGATAAGAGGTATGGAAAAGGATGACAAGTCGAAAGAAGAAACAGAGTAAAGAGAGAAGTGCAAAGAGTTAGCTTTGCTAAGCTTAGTAAAGACTAAGCAAGGCTGTTACCCATAATTACTGGGTGGAGAGAAACAGAGCTAATGAAAACCCGGATAGTCTAGAGGCAGTGCTGACCTGAAACCAGAAAGCTTAGAGTTCAAGTTCTGGTTTGTATTAATTAGATATGTGCCTCTAGACAAATCTCTTCATTTCTTTGAGCCTACATTTCTTCATCAGGAAAGTGAAGCTAATAATACATTAACAGTGCATAGCAACATTATGAGGAAAGTGCTTTGTAAACTTTAAAATACTTTGCTATTGTTATGATTAATTTAACACAGGAAAGGCCACGTGGTTTTACAAAAAGAACACTGGACTTGGAACCAGGAACAAACACTGGCTTGAATATTTACCATCCATGGGCAAGTCTTTCACCCTCCTTGAGACCTTCCTCATCCATAAAAAAGGGATCATACTTGCACTACCCATTCTGCGGGATCAAGCTAGAGAAAATGCTTTGTAAACCTTAAGGTATTTCATAAATTCGAGCTATTGTTAGAATCTCTGAGGCCAAGGGAGAAGTATCAAGAAAGAGTAGGCTGCTACTTCAAATCTTTTAGGAATTATTTTAATATAAAAGATATGTATACAAAACACATATTTCTGATTCTTTTCTCACCCAAAATTTCTATAAACACTGAATCATGTGTCATTTCCTCATGGACACAATAAACCCACAATAAACTCTCATTCTTACCTTTCTTTCTCCCTCCCGTTCTCCATAATGGATTTTTCTAGCTAGTTCCTTTCTTAATTCCTTTACATAATTATATTCTTTAGCATTTCTGTTGTCTTGTAGTGCTTATTCCAAAATCCATTTTTCCTTCTTCCTCTTTCCAATTTTAACCATAGCTAAGAGGGAGTCGGGGCTCAGACTCAATCATTCAATCAAGCATTTCCACCTAATTTAAAGTAACTAACAAGATGCCGAAATCTTCATCAAGCAAGAATATATCTACTGAATCAATCAGTCAAAACCTCAGTGGCTTCTCAATGCCTGTAGGATGAACTATAACTCCATAGTTTTCTATTTAAGCCAAGTCCACTAGCTTCCAACATTATTTTATTTTATTTTGGATGCTTTTTGTTTTTTAGATTGTTGACATTTTTTTAATAATTTCTCACCATAGAACGCTTCCTTGACACGAAGAACAAACAAGACAAATTGACATATCAACTGTCTGACAACATAAGCAACATTCTGTACTCATAATCATAATATCAATTACTAGGGGAAGAACATTTGATATCTGATGAAAACTGCTGGACAAATTGAGAAGCACTTTGGCAGATAATAAGTGTAGAACAACACCTTTTGCCAAATATCACATTAACATCAAAGCTGACATGCAACCTGAATACAAAAGATTACCATTAAAAAAATTAAAAGAGATTCATATCAGGCACTTTCCACAAAGATGGCTAGTCCTTAATCAAACAAGGGATAGAGGTTGAGTCAAGAAGCATTTATTAAGCACTTACTATGTTCCGAGCCCTGTGTTCAGCACTGGGGATACAAATACAGTAGGAGCAAATCGAAAAACAATAGCTACCCTCAAGGAATTTAAATTCTAGTGGGAGAAAACAACGCATAAAAGGGAGGTGGGAATTAGGTAGGGGCCAGGTGCCTGCTGGGGCACAGCAGAGATCACAAAAGGTAAAAAGAGATCATTTCGATAATGGTGAAGTTGGAAACTTTTGCCCTTACCAGGCTTGCTTTCTGCTGCAGAAATTCTTAGAGTGGTTGTAAGGTGCTAACTGTCCCTCCACTCCTCCCCCCTCCATTACTTCAAATAGTATATTTAGTTTAGCTGGATAGTAAGTAAATTTTTGATAGAAAACCCAATTTCCCTTGATTTTCAATATATCATATTCCATCTTATTGCTTCTTATTCGGGGTGAAAATTTCTGTGGATTTGGAATTGGAGTTCCTCAATGGGTGATGAATTCTTCTTAGTTCTTTGGTAAGTAATCCCTTTGTCATTGTCACTGTATTGTCAGTCATATGTCTGGATAAATCAAATCTGTCATTGATTCCTGACCAACTGATTGATGGTGTAATGGGAGAAATAGCTCTTCTCTGAGTTCATGTGGTAGGTAACTGCTGTCAAAATATATTTGCTATAGCTCTGAAATTGTAGAGGCAAAAACCTAGGTTTCATTATTCTGTTCAAGCACAGTTTCAGGCCTCAGAGAGACAATAAATTTGAACAATCATTAGTATTCTAATAAGGCCTCTTATAGGTAAAATGATGTCAGAGTGACAGATAAATACTTCTTTTACATATTGCAATCTTGGATATTCCTCTTAGGAATCATAGCATACTTCCTTCAATGTCATAAAAGTTGAACAAACATAGTTAAACAGTCATGATCTCATAAATAAGTAAACCTAGATAAACAGACTTTATAGGTAAACTAAGTCAGGTTACAGATTAAACTACATTTAGAAGGTTCACAAATAGGCTAATTGAGAGGGAATGTCACTAAGATAACCAAGAAGACTCAGGGAAGTCCTTCCTTTCACAGCGGAGTTAAAAAATAACTAAATCACTTTTGCTTCCCTTTGGTTTCTATCTGAAGCATGTTAGTCTTCCCATAATTCTCAAGTCAGATTTTGGTTAATATTAACAGAAGACAGGCTTTAAGTTAACCAACGGTTGTAGGAGGCACTCAGCCCTGAATAATAAAATTAATAAAATGAAACAAAAAATGAAAAATTCCCATTACAGTAGATTGATCAAAATGCCCTGTTGTATTCCTCAGATGGCACAGTGGATAGGGTGCTGGGCCTGGAGTCAGGAAGACAGCTTCTTGAGTTAAAATCTGACCTTAGACACTTACTACCTGTGTGACCCTGGTAAATGACTTTTAAATAGTAAACACTATTTGTCTCAATTTTCTTATCTGTAAAATGAGCTGAAGAAGGAAATGGTAAAGTATTCCAGTATCTTTGCCAAGAAAATCCCAAGTGGGATTATGAAGAGTCGGGCATGACTAAAAGATGACTGAACAGTAACAACAACAGCAACAAAAGAGAATAGCAAAGAAACCTATTTATCCAAATCATAACAAAACAGGAATCCAAGAAGGTACCCAGAGGAGGATAAATACCAGACAATGCAGAATGAAGGAGCCTTCCCATTGGGAGCAAGATAGCCCAGCTCAGCCAAGAAAACGTCCTAGAACTCACCTAAGGCTAAGCTCATCCACTGCAGTCTCTAGAATAGCAAGTTGGAAATAGGGACGTGAAGGAGACTTCCTGTTCTTCTCATGTTTTCCCAGGGTCTTTTTCTTCAGCAACTTGAGGTGAGGTTGGCCTCTTCCATCTTTCCTCTTGGAACTGGAAGCCAGAAACCCCTAGAAGAGTCCACAAGAAGATTAGTTCTCCAAGAGTCCCAAAAGACACTGACCCTGAAGATTCCCAAAGCAGGGACTGGCAAAGACTGGAGCTCTCCTGACTCTCACCAACACTGTCCCACCCCTCACATAGGCTAGGGTCTTCATCTCTACTAATCAGGAGAGAGTTTTAGGCCAATAGGCTTTGGGACAAAAGTTGCATCATCATCATCATCATCACCATCATCATTTGGGGGAACTGGATTCTCTAATGACTTCACATGCTATCATCTTGCACGAAATCTTCAAACCTGGACTTTAATCCTGATTGCCACTTTGGACAAGTCACTAAACCTCTCTAGGCCACAATTTCTTCACTTATTAAATGGTCTCTAGGTCTCCTTCCAACTTAGATTCATGATTCTATCATTCTATTTTTTTTAAAGGATGGTAGCAACAGGATCACATATTCTATTAAATTTATCAGTTTAGGTTCATCCAACTATAATTGAACTCTTAAGATTCCAGTTATGTTATCCATTATATTGGTGTCCCCTCCTGGACTCATGTTACAATTTGAACAAACATGCCATCTGTACCTTAGATGAAAGTCATGGATAAAAGTATTCAACAAAATAGGACCTGGGACAGAGGTTTAGGGTATTTTATTACATACTTCTGACAGGGTTGATATTAACAATGATTAATATTTAGGGGGTCCACTCAGTCAAGTAGCTCAGAACCCACCTAGTGATCTATAACTTTCCATTTTGTCCACAAGATTGTCCTAGAAACTGCGTCTTCTTGAAATCTATATATCTGAATTCCATGGTAGTCTCCCAATCTACTAGTCTAGTACTCTGATGGATCTGTGATCTCATCAGTTCCCTCCAGTGGCACATATCACAGCCCACCTATGCCTTTTCATCTTTTGTGATTCTGTCCATGTCCTCTCCAAAAGATACTATAGGTGGCCCATCTAGCATGCTGAAGGACTCTTTCTGGACATTTTAACATTGCATAGGTATCGGTGGAGTGCCTAGGCTTGCTATAGCTACATGACTAGCCTCCCTACTTTTCTGGTCATGTATTTTGGATCATATATTTCAACCTAAAAGGGACTTCAGGAGCCATCTGTTCAAATCTCTTATTTTATAGGTGAGAAAACAGAGGCCTGGAGAGTTTAAATAACTTGCCCAAGGCCATGTGGGTAGTACCTGGTCAAGCTGAGATTTAAACCTAAGTAATCTGATTTCAAAACCAATGCTCTTTCCACTTCACCATCTTTCATACCACATTTCCTGAAAATTTCTTTGTGGATGACATGCAGCAGCCTAGTCATGCCCACCATGAGTCTCACCAATGTCCTTTGGGTAATCTATAACTTTAAATTTCAGAATATTGTCTAGTTTCCCAATAAAGTTCATAATACTCAAGAGTTTTTGCTAGCTATTTCTACAGGAAAAAAATAGATTAAGAGTGTCTCTTTTTACGAGTGTGAAATGCAAACAAATGGATAGCTTATGGAGCTGGTCCATATCTTGGACAGACATTATAGAATAGAAAATGAACTGGGTCCATAACTGAACAGGAGAAAGAAAGAAAGCTTTAGGGCATTTGGGAAATTGTACAGTGCTTTTAATGATCTTAATGCTTTCTTTGAAACAAGGAGCCATATTTTCTAACACCATTATTTTTCCAGTGATATATGACCGTGAAGCATAGCATACCACAGGTTCTGAAGAATTAATAGAGTTGTCAAAAAAGAAGTGAAGTTAGTCTGGCATGACTTGCTCTTTATGAATCCTCCCTTTAAGACAAGTTATGCCTTTAATGATATGTTCCAGATTTTTTTTTCAGGAAAAGAAACTCACCAACCTATAAATTAAAATATTCGCTTCTTCCTGTTTTGAAACTCAGGTGCCCATCTCTAGTCCTGTGGCACCTCTCCTGTTCTTTGCAACTTTTCAGTGGTGGCTCAACAATCAAATCACATCTGCAAGATTGATCAGTACTTTGGAATATAGCAAATCTGGGTCAGGTGACTAAAGCTCATTGAGGGCAATTAAGGCACATTTTTACTTTCCTTAAGTTTAAATTCCTTTTAAACCATTTTTACTCTCTCATCTCTAGACTACAGATCATTCTCCTTGGTAGAAAAAAAGAAGGAATAAAGGAACTGAGTAGTTCTGCCTTCTTTCCATAGTCTACTTTCATTGTTCTACTTACTCCGAGATCCTCCTTGATTTGTATTTTATTCTAGAGACTATAAGAAGCCATCAAGGGTTTTTCACAGTGGAGTAACAAGGTTAGTAGACTCAGAAAAGACCAGTAGCAGCTAAGACAATATTGATGAACTTGGAGAGAGTAGTTTCAGTTAAATGGTGGGGTGAGAAATCATATTATAAAGGGCTGAGGAATAGGTATTAAAGAACTGGAAGCAATGTGAATAATAAAATCTTTTCAGTGCCTTGGCAGTAAAAGGGAAGAGACATATAGGATAATAACTTGAGTGATGGCAAGGGTTAAGTGATTTTTTTTTTCATTATGCAATAGACCTGGGCATACCTACCTGTCTGTAGGTGGCAGGCAGTGAGTCAACAGATAGAGAAATCAAAGATGAGAGAAGAAAGGACATGAGCAGAAGGAGCTGGCTTTTACAAGAAGATCCATTTTGTTCTTAGAGATTAAAATTAAGGAGGACAGGAGAAGTGAGGACAGGTGGATGGCCATTTAGAAACCTTTTCTTTTTAAACATAACTACAACAATCAGACTTTTGTAAGCATTTTCTAAAGTGAACCACATCTTCACAATCACAGAACTGACTGAGTTGCACAGCATGCCTCTTCACCTGGAGGTGTATTTCATCATCAGTTCTCTGGAATCAAGATTGCTGTGCTGATTGGAGTTCTCACATATTTCAATGTTGTTTTCTTTACATTATTGTAATCATTGTGTAGCTTGTTCCTCTCTTTCTGTTTATTTTATGAATCAGTTCAGAAAGTATTCCCAAAGTTCTCTGAATCCTTCATATCCACCATTTCTTATGTGCAATAATATTCTACTATATTCATTTCACAATTTGTTCAGCCATCCTCCAATCAATGGACATTCATTTTACTTTCAAAAAGGATTACCCATCAACAGAGAGGTAATACAAATGTTCTTCTTTCTAGATGATATATTGATTGTCTCAAACCTTGGAATATTGCAGTGTTTCCTCAATAAGCTCATGGTCTTCCAAAAAGATTGGTTTAACCATTCACACCACAAAAGTAAAGTGGATGAAGAGCACAAATTGCTTAGATTATGACACACATTTAGAAGGCCAATTTGTTGAGTTAGTGCATCAGTATGCAAACCTTGGACATAGGCTTCAGACAGAAAATGAGCTGGATTGAGAAGGAGGAAGAAAAGAAAAAGGAGGAGGAGGAAGAGGAGGAAGAGAAGAAGGAAGAAGAGGAGGAGCAGGAAAAAAGGAGAAGGAGAAGAAGAAGAAAGAGAAGAAGGAGGAGGAGGACGAAGAGTAGGAGGAGGAGGAAGAGGAGGAGGAAGAGGAAGAAGAGGAAGAGGAAGAAGAAGAAGAAGGAGGAGGAGGAGGAAGGGGAGGAGGAGGAAGAGGAGGAGGAAGAGGAAGAGGAAGAAGAAGAAGAAGGAGAAGAAGAAGAAGAAGAAGAAGAGGAAGAGGAAGAAGAAGAAGAAGAAGAAGAAGAAGAAGAAGAAGAAGAAGAAGAAGAAGAAGAAGAAGAAGAAGAAGGAGAAAGAAATCAGATTGGATGGTGTTTTGAAAATTATGCAACATTTTCAGTGATCCAAAACTGCACCTGGTTACAGAAGCCCATCTTTTTAGTTTTAATTTTCACCTGAAAAGGGAGTGTGACTGAGAGTCATGAAACAAAAATTATCTCAGAAGAACAGAAATTCCAGGGGACCCAAAGAACAATGGAAATACAAAACATTGCCAGTGAAGGCATATGCTCAAGAAGGAGGAGGAGTGCAAAAGACAATGTTTGGGACTTGGACAACCAAAAAGAAGGTGGGTCAGTCATGTAGCAAGAACAAAGGAAAATAGATGGACAGCCAGAATGGCGTACCATGAATCTATGCATAGTAGAACCACGGATTCCATGAATCATGTGCTATGCATTTCGTGCATCATGAATTTAATGAATCCATGAAATATTCCAAAAACCAGAGGAAGTCTTCCAGTACACTTGGTAAGATACACACACACACACACACACACACACACACACACATATATATATATATATATATATATATAGGCCTGGACAAAAATCACGGAGAATGAGAAGGTATGAGTGCTTTGTGATTCACACTGACAGAAGGAATGCCTACTTGGATTGTTTATATTTATATTATATATACATATATATAGTATATGTATTATTTATATATATATATAGTTTTAAAGTTTTATTTTTACTTTTCTTTTAATTTGCAAAAGGGTCTAAAAGGAGAGAAAGTAAATACTTTTTTAATTTGAAAAATAAAATAAAATTTTTAGAAAAGAAGAGCAAGTATAAATATATAACAGGGAATTAGAAATTGAGTCCAATCCTTTTTTATGTTTATTTTTCAACATTCACTTTTATAAGATTAGAAATTAAGTCCAATCCTTTTTTAATGTTTATTTTTTAACATTCACTTTTATAAGATTTTAAGTTCCAAATTTTTTTCTCCCTCTCCTCTCCAAGATGGTATGCAATCTGCTATAGATAATACATGTATAATCATATGTAAGGACAAGCAAAGTGGGACTTTTCGCTGTTTTTTCTTTTGGAGTACTTCTCAGCACTAAGGCAATCAAGTGCCTTTGAGTCTTGCCTTTGTTTCAATCAAGTATTTGAATCAAGAGTCTTTGATGACCTGCTTAAGTCTCAAGAAAGCCTGTCACATGAGTTTGAGTCACATGCTTGTGATGCCCTCTGACTCTGAAGAAGCATGTATATATATTCTGAGATTAGCATTTTGCTTGGGGAGCTCATGCATTGGAAGACTGTTCCTGCAATTTGGCCAGACAAGACTCTGGGCAGCCGTTAAGGAGCCCTCCCCTACCCCATTTCCCCCCACCCCCCCCACTTTGAAAACCCACATGTTGATGCTTCTCTCCCTGGTAACTATGTATGTATTGCTATGGACAGACAGTTGGAAGCCCTGTCTGCTGATTTCTGTTATTTGCTCCGTTTATATAATTTCTGCTTGTAATTTCTGTTTGTGTTTTCTCTGAAGTTTAAGGTGCTGACCTTTTCCTCTGAACTAAGTGAATAATATATGTATGTTTAATTAAAGTGAGATTGTAAGCCCCTTAAAGTTGCTTTGCTTAGAAAAGCAGATCAAAGCACCTGTGCTGGCAGCCCTCCTGTGTGCTGGTGTTATTGGCCTTACACAGCCACAGTAGCTGCAAGTAGCACTGCTGTTACATCATATTAAACAAATTTCCACATTAGCCATATTGTGAAAGAAGAATCAGAATAAAAGAGAAAAACCATGAGAAAGAAAAAAAGGTGCTTTGATCTACATTCAGATTCCATAGTGTGTTCTCATTTTCCATCAGAAGTCTTTTGGAATTATCTTAGATCATTGTATTACTGCAAAAAGCCAAGTAATAGCAGTATATAGTATAAATAGATGGGGCAACCAGCTGGCACAGTAGATAAGAATGCTGGGCCTGGAGTCAAAAAGACTTGAATTTAAATCCAGCCTCAGACACTTACTTGCTGTGTGACCCTGGGCAGGTATCTTAATATCTGTCTGCCTCAGTTTCCTCATCTGTAAAATGGGGATAATAATAGCACCTATATCCCATGGTTATTGGGAGTATCAAATGAAATAATATTAAGAAAGTGCTTAGCACAGTGCCTGGCACACAGTAGGCACTTAATAGGTGCTTATAAAAATGTGTATAAGACATTCTGCTAAGTTGTGGGGAGAAAACAGAACGAAGACACAGTGGTGCACTCAGGGAGAGCAGTGTGTTTGGAGTCAGAGGACATGGGTTTGGCTCTCAGCTCAGCTTCTTGCTATCTGTGAGACCTTGGGCAAATCACTGCTCCTCTCTGGCCTCAGTCTTTTTCATCTCTAAATCAAAGGGGTTCAATTGGGTGATTTCTAAGGTTTCTTCCCTCTTTAAATGTATGAACCTAGTATTCTATGGTTACTTCCTGCCCTAATGGAGTTTACAATCTAGTCGGAGAGGTAAAGCTGGTACTTAGATGGCTGCAGTCCAAGGCAGAACGTGAACAGGCAATCAGGAAAGTATGAGGTGCAGTGGCAGTTCAGAGGAGGGGATAATCACTGCCTGCTGCGGGGGAAGTCAGGGAAGGCTTCCTGAAGGAGGTGGCATTGAAATTGGGTCTTGAAGAGTAGGGAGGATTTAGACAGGTATGGTTGAAGGAAAAAGATGTTACAAGCAATAATGCCAAATTGGAAAAGATGGGGAATGTCTTGAGAACAGCATGATGTGAGGAATGATGAACAGGTTTATTTTAGAAAAACATGGAAAGACTCGCATGAAATAATGAAGAGTGAAATGGGCTGAACCAAGAGAACACTGCATACAGTAACAGCAATATTGTTTGAAGAATAATTGTGAATGGCCAAGTTATTTTGAGTACTATAAATACTCAAATCAACTACAAAGCACCTCTGAAGGAAGATGCTATCCACTTCCAGAGGAAGAATTGATAAATATAAGTATGCACAGTATGGTTTTACATATATTTATAAATCTGTGTCAAATACTGGCCTTCTCTAGTGCAGCATAGGGAGGGAAGGAAGGAGATAGCTTGAAGCTTCAAATGTAACAAGAGATTAATAATAATTAATTAAAATTAATTTTTAAAAACAGAGTATAACAAAATATATAAGGCAGGGATGGGGAATCTGTGGCCTTGAGGCCACATGTGGCCCTCTAGGTCCTCAAGTGCAGCCCTTTGACTGAATCCAAACTTCATAGAACAAAACTCCTTAATAAAAGGATTTGTTTTGTAAAACATAGACTCAATCACAAGGCTGCACACAAGGACCTAGAGGGCCACATGTGGCCTTGAGGTTGCAGATTCCTCACCCCGGTATGAGGTTACATGTGTAACCTTATATGTACAATACATATTAGCAGATACATGAACTTCATGAAGAGTAATTTAGGAATTTGGGAAATTAGGCTGCAAAAACAATTGGAGCCAGATTGTAGAGTGTCTAATATTGAGCTAAAATCTGACTCCTGGTAACTACCACTTTTTGGTCTTAGTTCAGCTGTTTGAAGCCATATAGAACAAGTCCACTTCTCTTGTAAGTATTTAGAGTCAGCTATTATGTCTGCCCTAAGTCTTTAACTATGCCTCATAGGAAATGGTTTCCAGATTTGCCGCCATTCTGGTTAGCCTCCTCTGGACAGGCTCCAGTTAGTTATCATACTGGGGAGGGCCATCCCCTAGAGAATATTCAGAGTGGCCTTTTCTAGTTCCTGTCAAACACACAGGAGCTTTGGAGCCTACCTTCAGCCCAGTGCTGGAAGTTCTAGGCATTTTGCTGTGACATGGCAAGCTTTGAGTGGTTCCTTGGCCTTGGCCAAGTCACTTAAACCTCTCTGGGCCTCAACTGTAAAATGAGAGTTTTGGTTTAGATGACCTTTGAGGCCCTTTCCTGGTCTGAATCTATGAAATAAGGAATTAGAGGGAAGAAAGAGCATAAAGGATCGTAGATGTAGAGTTGAAAGGGACCTTAGAGCTGTCTAGTCTGGCCCTTCTAGGAAACTGAGGCCCAGAGAGTTTAAGAGGCTTGACCAAGGTCACACAGGTAGCAACTGTCGGAGAGAGGATTTTAACCCTGACCCTCTTTTCACTGCACAAGGCTGTGGATCAGGGAAATAGTGATCAGAAAAAAAAAAGATGTACTAATAATAAGAGAATTAAAAGAAGGCCCCAGGAGGTTGGAAGGACCTTGTGTTATAAATGTGTAGATGGACATTGACCAGAGCTGCACAGGGTGGGCAGGCATGGTTGGTCTGTGACCTCTATCCTTGGAGAGATTGCTCAGATTTGTGACGTCATGGATCTGCTGAGGGTAGTTTCAGAAGGCAATAGAAGGGAGTAAAAGAACCCTAGCCTGAGGACCAGGAGGACTGAGGTTCCAAACCTGACTCTGCTACCAACTGGCTGTGTGATCTTTAGCAATTCTACCTGCCTCTCTGGGTCTTAATTTCTTCAGTTGTAAAACTCCTTAAAGTCCTCAGTCATTGCTAGCATCCTTCTAGAAGGCAGGGGTTTTGTAAATGTTAATTTGTGATGGGTGGTAGAAAGTCTAACAATGAATGAAAGACAGGTTGGTGCTCAAACTCTTAAGTGAGGGGGAAAAGGAGATGTCAGTAAATAATGAAATATGAATGAGAAAATCTAAGGACACATGAGTCAGAGAGGTCAGAGGGATATTAGGAATAGAAGACAGAATCAGGCGCCTGACACCTGAGAACTGACGCAAAGTGAAGGAAGAGAATTCTGGGCGTGGGAACCAGGGTGGGTAGAGGCATGAGTTTTCTGAAGAGTAGTTTCACCCTGACCCTGGCAGCCCTCCCAGAGGATTACAGATCTAGAGATTATAGATCTACAGATAGAAGGAGGAACCTTTGAGGTGGTCCAACCTCCTCATTTTACAGTAAAAGAAACTGAGGCCCAGAGAGGTTATGACAGGGGTTGATCTCGCTTTCTCTGACTCTGAATCCAGTGGGGTTTCTGGGGACTGTGCTTTGCTTCCTCAATATCTCAGGAATCCAGGTTCCAGTTTGAATTAGGAGTAAAAAGCCAGTGTAGAAATAGATAGATGCCTTAAAAAAAAACAAGGAAATCTTTAAGGGAAATGTAGATCCTAAGAAGACTCAAGCTACAGTTAGGTGATTTGTTGCACTCTAAATTTATGGCTGAAAAGGAAGAGTACTAAAGGCCAGGGCTACCTTCCCAGGTTGTGACCTGAAGAAGACACATCTCTCTCTTCCATCCCCCAAGCTCAAGTGGTGACAGAAATGACTGTCAGTGAGGGCAGACAGACCTTTGTCCCACTTATCTCTTAATTCCCCTGTTTGGATACCACTTCCTCTTCGCCAAAGATTTATCATGGCAAAGGACCTTAGAGATCATCAAATTCAAACCCCTCATTTACAGATGAGGAAACTGAGTCTCACATAGAAGAAATAACTTATCTAAGGTCACCCAGCTGGAGAGTCTCTCAGACAGGATTCAACCAGGACTTCCTGAGTCCAAATCCATCTCTCTGTCCACTGTACCAAACTGCCTCCCATTCCTCATTTCTCATCTATCCCTACTTCTAAGGAGAAGCAAACAGGCCAAGAGGATAAAGTGCTGCCTTTTCAAACAACATTGGGAAAATAAAAGTGGCACTCCCTACCTGTGTCTCTAGCCTGACTTCAGGCTCCTTCTCCTGTGATTGACACTAAAGTCTGGCAGCCAGGGTACTTAGCACCTCACTGCCAACTTCCTTCCTTCCTTTGTATTCATCTTCTCTCCATCACTCCCCAAGTGACAGATGCCAAGCTGTCTTTTTCCCACTCTACAAAGTGGAGTCAAGCTTTTCCCCACCCAGTACTCAGAACAGCCTAGGATTGAAACTATATTTAAAAAATCACCATATTTCCTTGTTCCTGCTAGACACCTAAATTGCTGCTGTGCTAGCTCAGACTTTCCCAGGCATAAAGCCATTAAATGTTAGAGATGAGAGGAATCGTAGAGATTTTCTTATTCTGGGGTTCTCAACCTAGGTTCTGTGTATAAACTTCAGAGAAGTTTGTGTATTTGTTTTAAAATAATTTGATAACTGTATTCCAATAGAATTGGTTTCCTTTGTAATCCTATGTAGTTTATTTATTATTAATGTTTTTGTATTTAAAAACATTATTCTGAGAAGAGGTCCATAGTCTTCACCAGACTTCTGAAAAAGTACATTGCATGAGAAAAAAAAAAGACCAAACTCCCCTGATTCCATTTTACAAATGAGAAGACTGAGGATCACAGATAGGAGGTGGCTTGCTTAAAATCACACAGTGAATTGGTAGAAGAGTCAGAACTGGGACTCAGAACTTTGGACTTCCATTATATCACGCTGCCTCCCAGTTATCAGTTCTCATGCTAGAAGGACATTCCTGGGGTCATCTTGTCCATCCTCCTACCTCCATGTAGTGGCCATTCCTATCCTAAAAGTTTCCAGGTAAAACCTGGCTTCTTTAGTTCCTGACCTTAGTATCAAGTTCTAGTCCCTGGGAGTTCTCTTTCCTGTTTCTCATTGCCATCAACAATGTGTGACCTTACTAAAAAAAAAAAAACAACTTTATTTTACTGGCCTGTTTTTTCATCTTTAAAATATGGTGAAAAATTACCATCCTCTTTGTCCTTCACAGGAATGGCTTGGGGACAACATGAAATAAGAGATAAGGAAGCACCTTAGAAGGAAAAGTACAATAATAACATTAACTCATTTGTGTAGTTGCAGAGTGCCCTTCTCATGATAGCCTTGAGTTAGGTAGTACAGTTGTGATTATCCCCATTTTATAGGTGAAGAAAATGGAGAGGGGTAAGGAGTACGAGGTGACTTTGTCCATGGTCATGTGACCAGCAAATATCAGAACTAGGATTCAAGATTTGAACCTGTCCAGGATTATTATAATGACAATCCAGAATTCCCAGGTCAAAGAGAAAATATCAAACGCAGCTAGGAAAAAAAAAAACAATTCAAATATTGTGGAGCCACAGTTAGGATCACACAAGATTTATCAACTTCTACATTAAAGAACTGGAGGGCTTGGAATGTGATATTCCTGATATTCCAGAGAGCAAAAGAGCTATGATTATAACCAAGAATAACTTACCCAGAAAAATTGAGTGTAATCCTTCCAGGGGAAAAATGGATGTTTAATGAAATAGAAGACTTTCAAGCATTCCTGATGAAAAGACCAGAGTTAAATCAAAAATTTGATTTTCAAATACAAGATTCAAGAGAAACATATAAAGGCAAACAGGAAAGAGAAATCATAAGGGATTCAATAAGATTAAACCTACATGGGAAGATGATACTTGTAATTCCTAAGAACTTCATCATACTAGGGAGTTAGAAAGAGTATACATAAACAGAGGGCATGGATGTGAGCTGACTATGATGGGATGATTTAAAAAAAATAAGAGATGAGAAAGAGGGATGTACTGGGAGAAGGAGGAATGAGGCAGAAGTAGAATGGGGTAAATTACCTCACATAATAGAGGCAAGAAAAAGCTTTTACAGTGGAGGGGGAGGGGGGAACTGAAGGGGAGTGAGTGAACCTTACTCTCATAAGAATTGGCTCAATGAAGGAATGACATACACACTCAATTGGGTATAGAAATCTATCTTGCCCTATAGGGAACTAAGAAGGGAGGGAAATAACAGAAGGGGAGGTTGATAGAAGGTGGGGCAGATGTGGGGAGACAAGGAACAGAAGCAAAACACTTTTGAGAAGAGAAAAGGTGAAGGGAAAGAGAGAAGGATAAACAAAGGAAAATAGGATGGAAAGAAATACACAGTAATAATAATTGTGAGGGTGAACGGAATGAACTCAACCATAAAACAGAGGCAGATAGCACAGTGGATTAAAAACCAGAATCTGACAATATGTTTTTTACAAGAAATACACTTGAAGTGGAGAGACACAGAATGAGCAAAGGTAAGAGGTTAGAGCACACTCTATTATGCTTCAGCTGAAGTTAAAAAGAAAACAAGGATAGTAATCATGATCTCAGACAAAGCAAAAAGAAAAAATAGATCTAATGAAAAGAGATAAGCAGGGAAACTATGTTTTGCTAAACATAACATAGACAATGAAGTAATACAGGGTGTCCCTAAAGTCTGGACATATAGGAAATCTCATTAACATCTCATTAACTATTTCACCGAAGACTCTGTGATGTTCAGCGACTTCTTTTTATGGGATATGGTAAAGGAGAAGGTGTACTCAATAAAAATCACAGAGGCAACACACTTGATTGAACACATCAAGTGTGAATGTGCTAAAATTGATGGTAATGTGGAGTTATTGCATTGAGTTCATGTGAATCACGTGAATCTTGCAAAGTGCATCAACCTTTGCATCAAAAATTATGGAAATCATATTGAAAATGTTATTTGTTAATATTCAAAAAAATAAAATATTGTTGAAATTTTCATTCATTTCTTGAAAATATGCATTTTTGCCTATGTGTCCAGACTTTAGGAACACCTTGTACAATACTACTAAACATATATGCACCAAATAGTATAGCATCCAAATCTTAAAGAAAAAGTTAAATGAGTTACAGTAAGAAATAGATAGTGAAATTTTATATTGATGGGGAGCCTCAGCTTTCTTCTTTCAGAACTAGATAAGTCTAACCAAAAATAAACAAGAAAGAAGTTAAGGAGATGAGTTTGATTTTTAAAAGTAGATATGCTAGACCTCTGAAGAAAACTTGATGGGAATAGAAAGAAATATATATTTTTATTGGTGGTACAAGGCACCTACACAAAAAGTGATCATGTATTAGGACATAAAAATTATATTCAATAATGGGCTGTAGAAACATAGATTAAAACTCAATTGGAAACTAAATAACCTAATCCTTAAGAATAAGTGGGTCAAAGGACAAATTATATAAATAATTTCAGTAAAGAGAATAACAACAATGAGACAACATGCCAAAATTTATGGGATGGAGCCAAAGCAGTACTTAGGGGAAAATTTTTCTCTCTAAATGCTTACATCAATAAAATAGAGGAGCAGATCAATGAATTGAGCATGCAACAACAACAAAAAACTAGAAAAAGAACAAATAAAAAATATCCAATTAAACACTAAATTGGAAATCTTCAAAATCAAAGAAGAGATTAATAAAATTGAAAGTAACAAAACCATTGAGCTAATAAATAAAACTAAAAGCTGTCTTAAAAAAAAACCAATAAAATAGATAAACCATTGATTAATTTGATTTAAAAAGAAAGGAAACCAAATTACCAGTATTAAAAAATAGAAAAGGTGAATTCACCAGCAATGAAGATGATATTATAGCAATCATTAGAAGCTATTTTGTCCAATTATATGCCAACAAATCTAACAATGTAAGTGAAATAGATGAATATTTGCAAAAGTATAAATTGCCCAGATTAACAGAAGAGGAAATAGAATACTTAAATAACCCTGTCTTAGAAAAAGAAATTGAACAAGCCATTAATGAACTCCCTAAGAAAAAATCACCAGGACCAGATGGATTCACAAGTGAATTCTACCTAACATTTAAGGAGTAATTAATTCCAATACTATATAAACTATTTGGAAAAATAGGCAAAGAAGGAGTTCTACTAAACGCCTTTTAAGACAAATATGGTGCTGATACCTAAACCAGGAAGAGCAAAAACAGAGAAAGAGAATTGTAGACCAATTTGCCTAATGAATATTGATGCACAAATTTTAAATAAAATTCTAGCAAGGAGACTAAAGCAACATATCATGAAGATCATATACAATGACCAGGTGGGATTTATACCAGGAATGCAAGGTTGGTTCAATATTAGGAAAACTATTAACATAATTGACCATATCAATTAAAAAACAATAAAAATCATACATTTATCTCTATAGATGCTGAAAAAGCTTTTTGACAAAGTACATCACTCATTCCTATTAAAAGCACTAGAAAAAGCACAGGAATAAATGGAGATTTCCTTAAAATGATAGGTAGTATCTATTTAAAACTATCAGCAAGCATGATCTGTAATGCGGATTAACTAGAAACCTTTCCAATAAGATCAGGGTGAAGCAAGAATTAGGGTGAAGCTCATTATCAACACTATTGTTCAATATTGTACTAGATATGCTAGCTATAGCAATAAGAGAAGAAAAATAAATCAAAGTGATTAGAATAGGAATGAGGAAACAAAACTATCACTTTTGCTGATGATATGGTGGTATACTTAGAGAATCCTAGAGAGTCAAGTAAAAACTAGTTGAAATAATTGATAACTTCAGCAAATTTGCAGGATATAAAATAAACCCACACAAATCATCAGCATTTCTATATATTACCAGCAAAGTCCAGCAGCAAGAGATAGAAAGAGAAATTTTGTGTAAAATAACTGTAGACAATATAAAATACTTTGGAGTCTACCTGGCAAGACCAACCCAGGAACTACATGAACATAATTACAAAATGCTTTTTCACACAAATAAAGTCAGATTTAAACAATTGGAAAAATATCACTTGCTCAGGGATAGGCTGAGCTAATATAATAAAAATGACAATTCTGCCTAAATTAATTTATTTATTCAGTACTGTAACAATCAAACAACCAAAAAATTATTTTATAAAGCTAGAAAAAATAGGAACGAAATTTATCTAGAAGAACAAAAGGTCAAGAATATCAAGGAAATCAATGAAAAAAATGGGAAGGAAGGTGGCCTGGCCATATTAGATATCAAATTGTATTACAAAATGGTAATAATAAAAACAATCTGGTACTGGCTAAGAAATAGAGTGGTGGATCAGCGGAATAGGTTAGGTACATAATTTATAGTAGTAAATAATCATAGTAATCTAGTGTTTGATAAACACAAAGATCCAAGCTTTGGAGAGAAGAACTCACTACTTGACAAAAAAAATTGTTGGAAAAACTAGAAAACAGTTTGGCAGAAATTAGGCCTAAACCAATATCTCATGTTGTATAGCAAGATAAAGTCAAAACGGGTACATGATTTAGACATAAAGGGCAATACCATAAACAAATTAGAGGAGCATTGGATATTTTACCTGTCAGATCCATGATTAAGGAATGAATTTATGACTAAACAAGAGATAAAGAGTACTATGGAATGTGAAATGGATAATTTTGATTACATTAATTTTAAAAAATTTGCATAAACAAAAACAATGCATCCAAGATTGGAAGGAAAGCAGGAAACTAGGGGAAGTTCTACAGCAAGTTTCTCTAATATATATATAATGCCTATTATTATTAATAATACATAATCATATCTTATATATTATATACATTAGATATAATTATAATAATAATATATTTAATATATTCTCAATTATATAGAGAAATGAGACAAATTTATAAGAATACAAGTCATTCCTCAATTGACAAATGGTCAAAGGATATGAACAGGCAATTTTCAGAAGAAGAAATGAAAGCTATCTACGGTCATGTGAAAAAATACTTTAAATCACTATTGATTAGATAAATGCAAATTAAAACAACTCTGAAGTACTACCTCACACCTATCAAATTGGCTAATATGTTGGAAAAGGATAATGACAAAAGCTGGAGGGGATGTGAAAAAGTAGGGACAATAATGCAGCACTGGTGGAGTTATGAACTGATTCAATCATTCTGGAGAGCAATTTGGAACAATGCCCAAAGGGCTATAAAAATGAGTGTATTCTTTAACCCAGCAATACCATGGCTAGGTCTCTATCCCAAGGAGATTAAAGGGAAAATGACCAATTTGTACAAAAATATTTCTAGCAGCTATTTTTGTGGTGGCAAATAATTAGAAATTGAGGGGATACTCATCAATTGGGAAATGACAAACAAGTTGTGGTATATTATTGTGATGAAATACTATTATCCTGTAAGAAATGACAAGCAGGATATTTTTAGAAAAACCTGAAAAGACTTACATGACCTTATGCAGAGTGAATTGAACAGAACCAGGAGATCATTGTACACAGTAACAGCAATATTGTAATGATAATCAACTATGAATGACAGCTTGCTATACTCAGCAATACAATGATCCAAGACAATTCTGAAGATTTTTTTGATGAAAAAAGCTATCTACCTCTAGAGAAAGAACTGATGGAATCTGAATGCAGATCAAAGCATCCTTTAAAAAAACCCAAACCTTTATTTTTCATTAATTTTTTTCTTTTGGTCTGCATTTTCTTTTGTAACAGTTAATATGGAAATGTTTTGCATGAATGCACATGTATCATTTATATCTAATTGCTGTCTCAGGGAGGAGGGAGGGTAGGAAGGGATAGAGAATTTGAAATCCAAAATTTTAAAAAGCAAAAGTTGAAAATTGTTTTTAAATGTAATTTGAAAAAAAATATTTTAAAAATTTCACATGAATAAAATGAGGCAATATTTGTAAAATGCTTTGTAAACCTTACAGCAAATATATATGCATATACATATACATACATATATACATATATGTATACATATGTATGTATATGTATATCTCTCTACCTATCTATGTCTAAATCTGTCTTCTAAGCCCAAGTGCAATGGTCCTTCCCTACCCTAGGTTACCACACAACACTGAATTCATGTAAAGTGTACCACTGAAGTGACCTGTAGGTACAAATATATTTATAGCAACTTTTTCTGTGGTCACACAGAGCATCAGGCTGATTCACAGATGGATCAATGATTGCTCATCCTCTCTGCTGGGAAAGAAGAGGCAACATGGTCTCATTGGGAAGAAAATGAGCCTTAGAGGCATGAACCCTAGAGTCTGACCTCATTCTCTATGTCTTACTACATACGCAGCACTTCATGAGTCACTGCTCTCTGGGTATGGGATCTCTCATCTGTTGAGTATGTTGGATTAGATGGTTAATAAGATGTCTGATTAGCTCTAAATCTGGAGAATTAAAAGTTAATGGCCTATTCTGGAGAGCAATTTGGAACTATGTCCAAAGGGCTATAAAAATGTGCATACCCTTTGACCCAGCAATACCACTGCTAGGGCTATATCCCAAAGAGATCACACAAGTGGGAAAAGGACTCGTATGTTCAAAAATATCTGTAGCAGCTATTTTTGTGGTGGCAAAGAATTGGAAATCAAGGGGATGCCCATCAATTGGGGAATGGCTAAACAAATTGTGGCATACGAATGTAATGGAATACTATTGTATTGCTTAAGAAATGAGGGGCAGATGGACTTCATATTAACCTGGAAAGACTTACATGATCTGATGCTGAGTGAGAGGAGCAGAACCAGGAGAACATGATACACAATTACAGACACAACAGTGTGGCTCTTCTCAGCAAAGACAGCTCCAAAAGACTCATGATGGAAAAAGCTATCCACATCCAGAGAAAGAATTATGGAGTCTGAACACAGATTTAGGCAAACAATTTGCTCTCTTCTCCCCACCCCCCGCCCTTTTTTTTTGATTTTGTTTCTTCTTTCTCATGATTCATTCCATTGGTTATAATTCTTCTTTACAACTTGACTATTGTATATATAAGTTTAATGTGAAGGTATATGTAGAACCTTTGGAGGATTACATGCAGTCTTGGTGGGGAGGGGAGAGGAATGGGAGGGGGAGAAAATTTGGAACTCAAAAACTTCTGGAACTGAGTGTTGTAAACTAAAAATAAAAAAGTTAATGGCCTAACATATCCAAAGGAGGTAATTGTTTAAAAGAAAAAGACAGGCTCCCTATACACCAAAATATTTACAGCAGCACTTTTTGTAATATCAAAGAATTGGAAACAAAGTAGATGCCTGTGGAATGCCTGAAAACAGATTGTGGTGCATGAACACAACGGAATATTACTGTGCTGCAAAAAATGATGAATCCGATAAGTACAGGGAAGCTGGGAAAGATTTACAAGAACTGATGCAAAGTGTCAGTCAGTTGGTAAACATTTATGAAGTGACTACTATGTGCCAGGCATTGTGCTAAGTCCAAGGGATACAAAGAAGGTGAAAGACAGTCTCTACCCTCAGGGAGTGCATAATTTAAAGGGGAGACAGCATGCAAACAGCTAGGTACAAACAGAATAAACTTGAAATAATCAGCAGAAATCCACCTTCAGAGAAAAAAACTGATAGAGTCTGAATGCAGATCAAAACATACTATTTTTTACTTTCTCTATTTTTATGGTTTTTTTGTGGTCTGTGTTTTCTTTCACAACATGACTAATATGAAAACATGTTTGGCATGACTGCACATGTAAATCTATATCAAATTGCTTGCCTTCTCAGTGAGGGGGGAGGAGAAGAAGAGAATTTAGAACTCAAAATTTTTAAAAATGGATGTTAAAAATTGTTTTTACATGTGATTGGAAAAAATAAAACATTTAAAAATTTTTTTAAAAAAGGGAAATAATCAGCAGGCACTGGAATTAATGGGGATGAAGAAGGGCTTCCTGTAGAAGGTGTGATTTTAGCTTGGACCTAAGGAAGCCAGGAAAAATGGGAGGCAGGGGTGGCAGCTAGGTGGCACAGTCAGTAGAGCACCAGCCCTGGAGTCAGGAGGACCTGAGTTCAAATCCGGCCTCAGACACTTGACTCGTGTGGTAGCTAAAATGACCTTGGGCAAGCCACTTAACCCCAATTGCCCTTCCCCCCAAAAAATGGGAGGCAGAGATCAGAAGGGAGAGGCAGTGAAAATACTCCAGTCAGGAGATGGAACATCACATAAGATGTTAATTTAAGAAAAAAAGTATTAAACAGTTTGGCTGATTTTTCCCCCCTCTTATTCCTTTTTTTCCCTATTTAAAATAAATTTTTGTTGTATGGGATAGCTCTCCGGGAGGGGGTGGAGAAAGAGATGTGAGAGCAAATTAGTGGCAACTAAGCGGTAAAGTGGATAGCGTACTGGGTCTGGAGTATGGAAGACTCACCTTCCTGAGTTCAAATCTGGCCTCAGATACCTACTAGCTGTGTGACTCTGGGCAAGTCACTTAACCTTGTTTTCCTCGGTTTCCTCATCTGTAAAATGATCTGGAGAAGGAAATGGTAAACCACTGCAGTATCTCTGCCAAGAAAATCCCAAATGGGATTGCAAAGAGTTGGCCACAACTGACTGAACAACAATATATATATATATATAAAATGGATAAGAAATGAAGGATGGTAGCATGACTTTGCAAGTTCCTTCAACTTCCTTGCTTCATTTATCATTATCTTTTCCTAAGATGGCCCATATTACCCTCAGGGATCTGAGGTAGCTGCCTGAGGTGCCAAGAGGAAGGGGTTGGTCTAGCCTCTGCCTTTATCTGCTTCTGGGAATCAGTCCGGACCAGTGAGCAGGTCTCTAGAGCAGGAAGTATGTGGTTGAAGGAAAAGTGGAGGGAAGAGAGAAGAGCAGAGGGCAGGGAGCTGGCTCTCCCCTTTGTTTACATGCGGCTGAACAGAGACACGCAGGGAACTGAATTTAGTAAGTTATAAATAAGCACAGTCAACCCTAGGTTATTTGCATTGTGAGTTATTTGTGGCAAATATTACTGAGACAAACTTTGTTCTATGTGCGAGTCTAAACCCTCCTTTCTCTTAGTTATATAGTCAGTCTGCAAGTATTTATTGAACGTTTGCTCTGTGCCAGGCAACGTGCTAAGTGTCAGGAGGTACAAAGGAAAACAAAACAGTCCTTGCCCTCAAGGAGCTTACAGTTTAACGAGGGAGACAACATTTAAAGAAATGGGTGTGTGCAATAATACATTCAATGTAGATAGAAGGAAGGTTCTAGTAGTTGAGGGGCTGAGTGGATAGGGAAAGGCTCTGGGAAAATAGTGGCGTTCGAATTGTGTCTTGAAGGAAGACAGAGACTCTGGCATGCAGATGAAAGGAGGGAGAAAGAGAGAGAGAGACAGACAGACAGAGAGAGAGACGGGGAGAGAGACAGACAGACAGAGAAAGAGACAGAGAGACAGAGAGACAGAGAGAGACAGAGACAAAGAAAGAGAGGGGGAGAGAGACAGAGAGGAGAGAGACAGAGAGAGAGACAGACAGACAGAGAAAGAGAGGGGGAGAGAGACAGAGAGAGGCAGAGAAAGAGATGGGGGAGACAGAGAGAGAGACAGACAGACAGAGAAAGAGACAGAGAGACAGAGAGACAGAGACAGAGACAGAGAAAGTGAGAGAGACAGAGACAAAGAAAGAGACGGGGAGAGAGACAGAGAGAGAGATGGGGGAGACAGAGAGAGAGGAGAGAGACAGAGAAAGAGATGGGGGAGACAGAGAGACAGAGACAGAGAAAGTGAGAGAGACAGAGACAAAGAAAGAGAGGGGGAGAGAGACAGCAAAAGAGATGGGGGAGACAGAGAGAGAGGAGAGAGACAGAGAGACAGACAGACAGACAGAGAAAGAGACAGAGAGACAGAGAGAGAGATGGGGGAGACAGAGAGAGAGGAGAGAGACAGAGAGAGAGACAGACAGACAGAGAAAGAGACAGAGAAAGGGAGAGACAGAGACAAAGAAAGAGACGGGGAGAGAGACAGCGAAAGAGATGGGGGAGACAGAGAGAGAGGAGACAGAGAGAGACAGAGAAAGAGATGGGGGAGACAGAGAGAGAGGAGAGAGACAGAGAGAGAGAGACAGACAGACAGAGACAGAGAAAGTGAGAGAGACAGAGAGACAGATGGGGGAGACAGAGAGAGAGGAGAGAGACAGAGAGAGAGACAGAGAAAGAGATGGGGGAGACAGAGAGAGAGGAGAGAGACAGAGACAAAGAAAGAGATGGGGAGAGAGACAGCGAAAGAGATGGGGGAGACAGAGAGAGAGGAGAGAGACAGAGAGACAGACAGACAGACAGAGAAAGAGACAGAGAGACAGAGACAGAGAAAGTGAGAGAGACAGAGAGAGAGAATTCCCTGTAAGGGAGCTGGGAGTCGAGTCTTATGTGAGGAGCTGCTAATAAGCATTACATTGTACAGTTTGTCAAGGGGAACAAAGTATAAGGAGACTTAAAAGGTAGATTGGGGCCAGATTGTCAAGAAATTTAAATGCCAAACAGAGGACTTCATATTTGAGACTGGTGGTTAACAGGGAGCCAGTTGAGTTTATTGAGTAGGGGTGGAGTGAGAGGTGACATGGTCAGACCTACACTTTGGGAAAATCACTTTGGAGGAAGAGAAGAGGATAGATTAGAGTGAGGAGAGACTTGAAGCAAAGAGATCGATTAGAAGATTAGTGCAACAGTTTAGTCGATCAATCAGTCAATAAACATTTATTAAGCATCTACTATGTGCCAAAAGGGCAGCTAGGTGGCACAGTGGACAGAGTGCTGGGCTTGGAGTCAAGAAGATTCATCTTCCTGAGTTCAAATCTGGTCTCAGACACTTTCTAGCTATGTGACCCTGGGCAAGTCACTTAACCTTGTTTTCCTCGGTTTCCTCATCTGTAAAATGATCTGGAGAAGGAAATGGTAAACCACTGCAGTATCTTTGCCAAGAAAACCCTAAATGGGGTCATGAAGAGTTGGACATGACTGAAATGAACAACAAGAAATGTGCCAAATACTGTGCTAAGTGTTGGGGATACAAAAGGAGCTCGAAATGCCCTGGGGGAGAGGTGGTAAAGGCCTGAACTAGGGTGATGGTTGTGTGAGTATAGAGAAGGCATGTGTGTGTTATACATACAGGAATTGCTCTAGAGGTAAAAATGATAGTATTTTGGATATGTGTAGTGAGCGAGAGTGATGAATTGAGATGAACTACAAACCTGAATCACTAGGAGGATGGTGGTACCCTGATAGTGACTGTTGTATGGCCTTCATTTTCAAAGAGGACCAATGACATCATGTCTTGATTTGAGCATGGATTGGAGGCAGAGTCGCACATTCTCTCTTCCAGAGTCGTTGAAGTCCAGTGGAGGAACAAAAGACAAGATGATTGGTGATGGTCCAGGGCACAGTGGATGATCTTGGCATCTTCCATGTCTGACCAAGCTCTAGGCGCTCCACTGCACTGCTTTAGCCTCCTTCGTGGCCATTGGAACAAATTGTTCTCATCTACCCATTCTGCTGGGGGACGTCTTCACATGCTTGGGGTAGACATTCCCCTAACTCAACTACAGGTTTGAGGCCCATTGGTTACTCTCAACCTGGCTTAGCCCATCTGCCAAGACACTTTTATCAGGGTGTGGTCACTGTGCATGCTACAACTTCTTCTAGCCACAAGTGAGAGTTGAGTGCCAGGTAGAAACCAAAGGTGGATGAACAGCCCTGACAAGGGCTCAGCAAGCCCTCACCCCAGAGGTGCTAGTCCTACTGTACACGTCAACACTCTGATAGAGAAATTAGGAAGAGGGGAGAGGCTTTTAGGGGGAAATAGTGAATCCTGTCTTGGACATGTTGAGTTTGGAATGCCTGTGGGACATCCAGTTCAACATGTTCAGGAGGCAATTGCTGATAATGAATGGTAGCTCAGGAGAGACACTAAGGCTGGATGTATAGATATAGGAATCACTAGCAGACAGATGATAATGAGACCCGTGGGAGATGATGAGACAGAATATAGAGAAAAAAGAGAAGGTCCAAAATGACGCTTGGTGGATACCTCTGGTTAGTGGGTATAAAAAGGACTTTTCAGATGGGTTAGGAAGAGAACAAAAAAGAATGCACTGTAACAAAAACCTAGAGAGGAAGGAATATCAAGAAGGATAGGACAGTCAGTGGCCAGAAGGATGAGAAATGAAAAAAGCCTATTGGATCTGGCAATCACAAGATCCTCGGGAGAGAGCAAGTTGTTCTGATGAGGTCAAAAGCCAGATTGCAGAGAGTTTAGAAGACAATGAGGAGAGAAGTAAAGGCACTGTGTATAGATGGCTTTTAAAAGATATTTATTTATTTTTACAAGCATTTATTGTCTCTTAGATCCCTTTTCCCTCCTTGTATAATTAAAAAAAAATGAAAACCCTTACAACATAAGTACGATAACAAATATATGTAGTCCAGAAAAACAAATTCCCACATTGACCACATCCAAAAAATGTTAGTCTCATTCCATATTTTAAGCCTATTATACCTCATGCATGATGTGTGTGGCATGTTTCATCTTCTTTCCTCTGCATTTGTGGTTGATCAGAGTTCTAAAGTCTTTCAAAGTTTTTTCCCCCATAATATTGTTGTTATTGTATAAATTGTTCTCCTGGTCTTGTTAACTTCTCTCAGCATTGGTTCAGAGGTCTTCCCGGTTCCCTCTGAAATTGGTCATGTTGACATTTCTTATATTACAATTATATTCCATTCCATTCGTGTGCCACACTTCTCTTTAGCCATTCCCCAAAAGGTGAACATTCCCTTAGTTTCCATTTTGGGGCTACTACAAAAAAGCTGAGAGAAATATGTTTGTACATATGGGTCTTTTCCCTCTTTCTTTATCTCTTTGGGGATAGGTCTGATGGTAGTATAACTGGATCAAAGGGTACAATTTCATGCACAGCTAAAGACGTGCCTTTTTCAAGGAGCTTGGCTTAAGGAAGGTTAGGGAGAGATACAAGATGATGGCTAGCAGGGATGATACAATCAAGATGGTTGGATTTTTCTTTAAAGATAGGGGAGACTGGAGGAGTCAGTAGATAGGGAGAGGTTGAATATTAAAGAGTGTGGACAATAGATGAGACAATCTGTTGAAGAAAGTGGGATGGAATGGGATCACTTGTGCATGCAGAGAATTGTCTTTTTTTTCTTTTTTTTGGAGGGGGGAAGGCAGGGTAATTGGGGTTAAGTGACTTGCCCCAGGTCACACAACTAGTAAGTGTGTTAAGTATCTGAGGCCAGATTTGAACGCAGGTCCTCCCGACTCCAGGGCTGGTGCTCTACTCACTGCACCACCTAGCCGCCCCCAGAGAATTGTCTCCATTTTTTTTTTGATGAAATATAAGACAAAAAGGTCAATGGGAGATTTGAAGAGACATAAACAGTTTGGAGACAGCTGGTATGGAGAGCGGATAAAAGTCTTGTACAAAATTAATAATATGGTAATGTTTTACAAGATTGCACATGAATAATCTGTACTGAATTGCTTCCCATCTCAGGGAGGGAGAAGGGAAGGGAGGAGGGAGGGACAAAATTTGGAACTCAAAAACTTTTTTTGAAATGTCAAAAAAAATTTTTTTTAAAGAATCAAATAGGGAGGAGTAGAAGAATCACCTTATTGTAATGAAGGCTCAGTTGAGATTGATAGCATAAATTTGTAGTAGACCCAATCAGTACAATCTCAAGATTTCTTTCAGCTCCATTCAGCAACATGTGAATATGAGCAGAGAGGAGACAGAAGGCAGGAGTGATTCAAGGTTAGGGTTTCATGAGGTGTGTTTGGCGTGTTTAGACAAAGGAGCAAGTGATTCCTCCAACATGAGGAAGTACAGATTCATGTTGATGTTAATGTGAGGAAAAACATAATTATAAAGGCATATTGCTCCAAAAAGAACCTCCCAAAACTAAATAGGTCATTGAAGGCACTTCAAAAACAAAACACAAATTATCTTTTTGCTCTTCAATGCTTTCCAATTATCCATGTCACCATTTATAAAATCAAAGGATTTCAAGAGCAGAGCTGAGACCTGAAAAATAATCTAATCTAACCGCCTCCCACCCCCTGCTCCTCATTTTATAAAGAAGGAAACTGAGGCATTTAGAAAAGTAGGAAAGTCAAGATTTTAATCCCTACTCTTTGACTTCTGGCTCCATATCCACCACCCTTGTCCATTATACTAGGTCTCCCTTGGAATCATCATCATCAATGCAGAACTGAAAGAAACTTTAGAGATTGTTTAGGTCAACTTCCAATCATTTCAGAGGGTAAGTGACTTGGCCAAGGCCTTCTTTTGAAGGCAGGGGAGGGGCAGGAGGAAGAGAAGGAGGAGGAGGAAGGGGAGGAGGAGGAGGAAAAGGAAGAGGAAGAAGAAGAAGAAGGAGAAGAAGAAGAAGAAGAAGAAGAAGAAGAAGAAGAAGAAGAAGAAGAAGATGATAGTGGATAGAAGAGAAGAGAAAATCATTCTCTATTTAAAACATTCAATCAGCATAATAATATCAAGAAAAATGTGTACAAAATAAGACATTTTTTCAGGGAGACAATTTAACCCCATTATGCTTCTACCTAGCTTTAAATCTACCATAAGCTTTACTAAATAGAACTAAGTATAGCTTCCAAGTTAAAGATATACCCAAACCAAAACATCATACTAATCACTTGATGTACGTGGATAACATCATGTACTCCATGCTCCATGAGGGAAAAAACAAAGCACTAACTAGTATCAAAATGCCATTCCGACTCAAGAAATATTAAGTTCTTAATGTTCATCAAGAAAAAAATGGAGACTAAAGGCTTTAAGTTTGAATTTGAGGTCACACTGAATGATAAAGACCATATCCAAAAATACTTTGTTTTCCTCCAGGTAAAACACGTTGAACACTAAGATATCAAAGAGATGGCTGTGGCTAAATACATCCTGGAATCAAAGCAGATTTGGAAGAACAAAATGAAGCAATGAACACCTCTACAATCCCAGTCTAAATTATGCTTTTAAAACTATAAGATGAACCATAACAGATAGGGAAAAGATCCTAACAAAAGCCCAACTCAGGGCTCAATATCCTAGGGCAGTTATAGAATGATGAATATTTCCTTGCCAAAAAGGAGAAAGAAAATGATAGATATTATTAGAATGTATGATGCATAGGTCAACAACCTACAAAAATAATTTTGGAACAAGCAGATACTTAAACTGACTAGTGGCAAAGGTTTACAGTAGGTACATGCCATTGGATTTGTCAAATGTAGCTAAAAATAATTTAGCTTTAGGTGTAGCTATGAAATGGCCAAAATCCAGAAATAGAACAAAAAGGCCTTCCATGGGCATCTTCTTATAAACTCCACCAACAGCATGCTGACAAAGAAGCAATGAACGAATGGATGAGCCATGCAGATTTGTTTATGATGGCAATTCAGAACCAGGTCATTGCCATCAGATATTACAAAAGAGTTACCCTTTAGTAATACTGACCAATATAGATTTTGCAAGAAACTGTAGAAAGTGGGCAATGCATCTCCAGCTGCAAAAATTTAGCA
This sequence comes from Trichosurus vulpecula, assembly GCF_011100635.1. Taxonomy (NCBI): domain Eukaryota; kingdom Metazoa; phylum Chordata; class Mammalia; order Diprotodontia; family Phalangeridae; genus Trichosurus; species Trichosurus vulpecula. The sequence continues at coordinate 328,929,974 of NC_050574.1, forward strand.
CCTACCAAATAGCTAGTAATTTGAGACCTGGTGGCTAGCTGGTGAAGGTTAATTGATTCAATCACACAATCACCCTCACCCCAAAAGAAGTAACTAACAAGATAAAGATACCTTTGTCAGCTGAGAACAGGGATGAACAAGACACAGACACCTACTGAGTAACACTCTATTGAATCAAGCAATCAATTAAAGGCATTTCCACAGGAGATATATTCAAAATGGTTGAGAAAATTTGGTCACATTTTTATGGACTTGTATATAACACCAAGAGGCTAGTTTGCATTCAGTATTGTTTCAACATCTGATGGCTTAGTGGTAGAAGGCATTCCCACCAAGTCCCTGAAAAGGAATTGTTTGATTGCTTAGGGAGGAGGAGAGTACCTCAGTCTCCTCCTTCATCCCACCCCCTACCTTGGCTGGAGGAGAACCTTGTAAACCTCAAAGAATTTGAAGGATTTTGGAGTCCTATCAGCATCTTAGTTGCGTCCCTGGGACAGGTGTCAGCAGTGTATGCATCGAAAGCAAAGGACACAATAGATACTCTGAGGAAAGGAAGCCCAGAAAAAGGCAATACCATACCTAAGGAGAACTTCATTATTATCCCACAGAGGGGAGGAAAGGACTTCTAGAAACCGAGAGCTGTAAGTTATTCCTTTGATACATATACTTTCTAAGCTTGAACCCACTTTCCCTATATGTTCTTGAGGGAAAGTTCTTCAGAGATGAGGGTATGTTTCATACCAACTCTTCTTGCTATAGCATCTTATTAAAATACTCCTTTCTAAAAGCTAATCTGTCTAATTAATTGATATTAACTGGTAATTGTGGAGGAACACACACTCCCAACCATCCAGAGTCCCCTAGAATCCTGAGCAGAGAAGTAGTTAAGTCCCAAGTTCTGGGGACTCAACCTGTCAATGTGAATGGGATTTGGGAGAATAAGTCCAGAATGTGAGCTATACACACACACACACACACACACACACACACACACACACACAGAGTAACTTTACTACCTTTCATAGACTGACAGATGAGAAATCCTCACATTATAAATAGACACCTCAAAATATCCTGGACAACTCAACCAATAAACTATTCTGAGACCAAAGTGTTACCACAAATCAAATTGTTGCCCACAATCACCCACATACAACCTTGATACAAAAAAACCTAAGAACAACAATTTAAATGGATACTGTCATCCTAAATATTCATAATCTCTAGGCTATGTGAATGAAAAGCTTTCAAGATACTGAGACCTAGGAGAGGAGATCGAAATCATGTGGGAACAAAATGAGACACATATCATCCTTGCTGACATCTAGCTATTGGAGTTGTGCCAAAGATGCTTTAGAGGAGCCTACAGAAAATGAGCTTACATCCCAATAATGAAACTACAAAAAATCAGTTATCTTACCTACTCATTTGACAGTCTGTAGAATATCCACTATGAAAGAATAATATCAAGATAGCTATTTATCCCAGGACCACTTCTGTGAGTTCCACAGAAGAAGATAAGAATGAGATAAGAACAGCAGTAATAATAATTGGCATTTTGCTGAGAATGCTTCTATAAAATCATACATCTCAAGCTGGAGAGGCCTCACAACCATCAGATCTGATTACTTTATTCTACAGATAAGGAAATAGGCTCAGAGAAATTAAATGACTTGGCTGCAAGTCACCGGGGAACCTCCAAAGGTGGGCTTATATCTTTACTACCTCATTTTTTTAAAAACGGAAGGCAATGACAACTGTAAATCATAGGCCAATGAACTTAGCTTCAATTCCTGGCAAGATCCTAGGAATTATCCACATTAACGAATGGGTAGTTGGTGAACAGGGAGGAAAATAAAGCATTGATTATGAGCTCCATCAAGAACAAGTCAAGCCTGACTAACTTTGTTTCTTTTTCTTTACAAAATTACTAGATTGGTCCATCAATGGAATGCAGCAGGTATAGTCTACCTGGATTCGAGCAAAGGATTTGAAAAAATCTCTAATGCCAACCTTGTGAACTAGATGGAGAAATGGGGGCTAGATATAGCTAGTGGAGTTAGAAGGATTTGGAACTAGTCAAATAGACAGATTTGAAGAGTAGTGATCAATGATTCCATGTTATCCTGGTAGGAAGTCTCCATTGAAGTGCCCCAGGGATCTTTGCTTGTCCCTGATCTGTTTAACACTTTTATCAATGTCTTAGATAAAGGTATTGATGCTATGTTTATCAAATGTACAGAAACAGGAGGTAGGAGGGTTACCTAACACGATGAATGACAAAATTGGGATTCCAAGAGATCTTAGAGGCAGTAATAAGGGACCAAATCTAATAAAAGAGAAATATAATAGGAACAAATGTAAAGTCTTATGGTTGAGTTCATAAAGAAACTTCATAAGTACAAAATGGAGAGCCATAGTTAATTAGCAGTTCATCTAAAAAAATATAGGGGTGGGGCAAAGTGTCAGTCAAAGAAACTAATATAATCTTAGAGTAGATGACCACTTGATGGGGATGTTGTTAGGGAAATCCATGTTCAGACATGGCTTGAACTAAAATGGACCATGAGGTCCCTTCCATCTCCAAGATTCTATGATAAACAAATAACTAGCATACAAGCGAAAGTGAGATAAGTGCAAATAATGGGACCATGTGTATTGGCAACCAAAAATGGGCTCCTTAGCACTTAGTCAACAAGTGCCCTTGACTAGTTGGCTTTTTCCCCTGAACTGAATGCTGTTTGTATGTTGGACTGGAGTAAGCTTGTCGGCCCCTTCACCTTGCTTCCCTTGCTTAAGCTGATGGAAAGAACCTGTGCTTTCCCGGTCAACCCCTTCACCTTGCTTAAGCAGATTGAAAGAACCTGTGCTTTCCCCGGCGTACCTTACACCCCCGCAGAAGCTGGATGGTTAAAAGCAGCTCCCGTTGGAGCCAGAGGCTGCTGCAGCCGCAGCCGCAGCCGCAGCCGAAGCAGGAGCTGCCAGTAGCAGAGCTGACCTACGGGAGGAAGCTGAACAAAGACCTCAGGCCAGTGGGTAATCTTTTTACCATAGAGGGGGAAGCATGATTTTGCTTTACGCAATCATGCTTCTCTGTAGCCTCCTGGTTACTCTTTCAAGGCGTACTTATTGGGCCTGGAAGCTTTTGATCAATATATCAAAATGGGGTTGCTGGTTCATGGGTTGGTTACTGTGGAGCCTAAATATATGTTTTGATTCTTCTGCCTTCTACTTTGAGAGTTTCTTATATCCGGCAGTTCCGAACCTTTCAGACATGTTTATGATTCTCTTTGAGATCATAAACTCTGCCCTCCTAATACACCATGCAAAGTGCTACCAAAAAATTGAGGAGGGAGAGATCAGTTTCATGGGGTTGTGGGCAGTAGCTGGGGCAGGGTAGGGGAAGTCATCAGGGTGGGTTCTATGGAAGAGGTGGCTTAGGAGTTGGGCCTTGAAGGACTTCCAACAGATGGGGCAGTAGAGCGGAGAGGCCACTCCAGATAAAGCAAAAGAGTATTCAAGAGAGGGAAGAATGGGAGAAGGGGGTTGGAGAATAATTCAGTCTGGTTGGAAGATAGAATATATAGAAGGAAGCTACACAACATATGACTGGAAGGGCAGATAGGAACCAGATTGTAGAGGATTTCAAATGCCAGCATCAGGAGGCGGTTGGGAGTTCATGAAAATGTCAAATGCCCTGAATACCAATCCCGACACACCCAAGAACCTCCTGCTTCTCCTCCCAGAAGCTTCAGACCCCATAGCTTTTGCTCCAAGGCTCTCAAGGCACATCCCTTGTGGTCCTCACCATGAACTTCTCACTGGATATCATTGGGTTTCCCTTCCCCTATTGACCACCAGGCCTGTTCTTGCAAGCCTGACCACAGGCTTGTTCTCAAGACTGCCTTTGAATCTCTTCTTTGCCTTGAGTCACCCCCTGGGAACTCCTACTCCATGAAGAAATGCTGGGGTCAGGGGAAGGCACCCCAACTAAAAGATCTCCTGTGTTCAATATTGGTCTAGTCAAGCTGTCACCACACAAGAAGACTAAATTTTACCTCTGAGTGGTTCGCCTTTATCATGTTAGCTGATTCACCATACACTTAGTCAGCTTGTTCAGAACATGAAAAATTACTACACCATGAAGAATCTCCTACAAACTAGACATAAATCTTTACAGGTATACAGGAGTGTAGTAGTTTTGACTTGTTTAACAGATAAATCTGATTTATGAACTTTCTTTACCTGGGTGGGGGAGGGGAGGCAAAATGGGGAGGAGACAAGGTCTCTGGCACTGGGCCTTGAGGACATAAAGCCTTTCCTAGCTCATGTGGGAGGCAGCACAAGGAATTAAGTAGGAGTACCAGATATGAAGTCAGAAGACCTGAGTTTGAATCCTGGTTCTTCCACATACTATTCATATGACTTGGAGCAATTTGTCACCTAATCTCACTGAGTCTCTGTTTCCTGATCTGTAAGGTAAGGGCATTGTACCAGATGACCTCTGAGGACCCTTTTGGCTCTAAGTCCTTTGGTCCAACTCCTAGGTTTAGACTAGTTTCTCTTCTAGGGTGGTTACTGGGTATGTCTGTTCTAGGTAATTGGGTTCTTGTTCTCTTTCTTGTCTTTCTTAGAGAAAGAATTATGGCATCTGAATGCAGATCACAGCACACTATTTGCTCTCTTTTTTGGCTTTGTTTTGTTTTCTCTCTCTCATGGTTCCTCCCATTCATTCTAATTCTTCTATGCAACATGACTAATGTGAAAATATGTTTAATAAGAATGTATATGTAGAGCCCATATTGGATTGCATGCCGTCTTGGGGAGGAGGCAGGGGAGGGAGGTAGGGAAAATTTGAAACTTATGGAAGGGAATGTTGAAAACTAAAAATAAATAAATTTATTTTAAAAAAAAGTACCTGAATAAACACATGGGCTCTTTTCCTTCATATACATCTAAGAACAGATTCTTTTACTCACAGCAAGTGACACCATGTGGTAAGGGAGGAGGGCCCAAGGGCTATTCCGCAGCACCCCTCCTGTTCCCCCCCCCCCCCATTTCCCCTTCCTACTTCTCTCCACACCAGAAAAATGGCCTTGAGATTTTGTTTTGTTTTGTTTATCTTTTCAGCCCTAGGTGCAGGAAAGGGAATTTCCATCCTGGGAGCTCAAGTCACAGGGATCTTGATCCCTAGGATTCTAGTTTTACTGTTGCAACCAGCCTAGCAAGGAAGCCTCAAGAAGCCAGGATTCCTGGATGCTAGTCCAACTGGTCTTTAGACTTGAACTTGGTGGGATTTTTGCTTGTAGAAAAGTGAGGTAAACTACACCTAAACCCTCAATCTTTGAAGTAAATATTACATTGTAAAAGCTAATCTGATGAAAGTGGTTAAAAGGAATTAAGATGTTAGTCACTGGCCCCCTAAAATAGGAGAACATAGTCAATGGGGGCTCCAGCCAATGGTAGAGAAGAGAGCTCCCCCCCACCCCCTCCAACCTCTTCAAGGAATGTAACCTAGCTATCAGTCAGTGAGGCCCCACAAGGAACCCATATGCCTTAAAATATCACCAAGAGACACATTTAAAAATTTTTTTCTCTTTTTTTTTCTTTTTCTTTTTTTTTTTTTGATTTTTAAATTTTATTTTAGACTCAAGGGCCAGAACACAAATACAGATTAGAGAAAAGAAACAAAATATATCATAAACTTAAATATTGAAACTTAAATACAAAGTAAGAAAGAAAAAAAAAACGTCATGTGCAAAGCAGAACGTAAGAGAGGCCCAAAATATGTAACAATAAATTTTCATTTCAAGAAAGCCTGTATGATAAATAGTACATGTTGTGTTGAGAATTATCTCTCTTTTCTTTGCTTCCTTGTGTTTTCTTTTGTTCTCTGCTGTGCACTTTTTTACTTTGTTCTTTTTCCCCCCTCCCTTTACCCCTCCAGAAAGCTACAATATAGTTTAGATATGTTTCTCTATAGCTATAGATATATACATACACATACACATATACATATATATATATAATATATATATATATAAACATATACTTTCCCAAACATACTCTACTTATGAAACATCAAGATGGACATATCTATATGCAAAGTAAAAAAAAAAAGATCGTAAATACAATTACCTATATGTGCCTCCAGTCTCTCTCCTCCCCTCCACTCCCTCTGACACTTGTTTCTTCTTCCAAGTACTAATTCTTCAGCTTATTTTCAAAGCAGTCCTGCTCAGATACCCTCTCTTCTAGGGGATCATCTCCCTGTATCCATAACGTCATATAGACCCAACATTACATAATTACAGAGCTAGTAAGGACTTTAGGGATGCTAATGCAGTTTTTTTCTGTTTTGGAGGGGGGAAGGCAGGGCAACTGGGGTTAAGTGACTTGCCCAAGGTCACACAGCTAGTAAGTGTGTCAAGTGTCTGAGGCCACATTTGAACTCAGGTCCTCCTGACTCCAGGGCCACTGCGCCACCTAGCTGCTAATGCATTTTTTTCCTTTAGGTCAGAACTATCCCCTAGACTGGTTTGATGTGGCTTCTCTTATCTCTGAACTTAGGCTGATGAGGCCACAGATGCTGACTTCACATTAGCTGTGAAAAATTAATCCAGCAGTTCTTACGCCCATAGGTTTTGAGCTTAATGATAAATAACCCTCTTATCTCTGCCTGATTTCTCCTGCACTCTAAGAATCTGGTTGTTGGGAAGGCAGTACCTCTTAGGAAAGAATCATTTTTAAGTAGAAGACCTGAGTTTACGACACCCCGCCCCCCATTCTTTACTTACTGTACTGACCTTGGGCAAAGGAGTTCACTTTTCTGGACCCATTTTTTCTTATCTGAAAAGTGAAGGGGGTGGATGATACAACTTCAAAGAATCCTCTCCAGTTTTAATATTCTGTAATTGAGTATGTACTGGAAAAACCCTCTTCCCAAAAAGGGACAGGTCACAAATCTGCAACTTTTTAAGAAAACAATAGCGTTTTCTCAGAAACAGAGGAAGACCTACGTGAAATGATGCAGAGTGAAGTGAGCAGAACCAGGGGAAAAAAATTACACAATTACAATGTGACAAGGTCTCATGTGTTGTAAGGGACTGTTCCCCCACATATAACACAGGGGTGTCATTGTGTGCCTCAAAAAGAGGCAGAAGAAACATCTCTAGCCTCTTCTTCCCCCTCTCCCACCCTTGTCCAAGGGAGACTTTAAGTTCTGCCAGGAAGGGAAAGAGAAAGTTGGGGCTACAGACTGCCGCTCTGCCCTCTTCAGAGAGAGGGAGTACTGGGCTAGAACATCTATATGCTTTCTTAAATATTTTTGGTCTACATGTTATTAGGTTCAAGTGAGCTTCTGATTACTGTTTCATAATTGGTGGAAGCAGGAGCACCCTGAGCTTTATAACCAAGGCTTCCACAATAAATACACATATAACAATTAGAAAAGCAATCCATTGATCCAAATGAGTAGCAAAACAGAAATCAGAGAAGGTATACACAGGAGAATATATACTAGACAATACAGAGTGAAGGAGCTCTCCCATTAGGAGTGAGATAGCTCAGCTCAACCAAGAGAGAATGTCCTAGATCTCACCCAAGAGGAAGGTCCCCTAAGTCTCTAGAGTAGTAAGATGGGGATAGGGACATGATGGAGACTGCCAGCTCCTCTCATGGCTTCCCAGAGTCTTTTCCTTCAGCAGCCTGAAGAGAGGTTGGACTCATCCATCACCCGAAGAGACCGCGGGGCCTGAAGGGACTGGAAGCTTGAAGAAACTTGAAGACTGAAGAATTAAGAGCTCTCTTCTCTCCTAAGGAGGCAGCTAGGTGGTGCAATGGCTAAAACACCAGGCCTGGACTGAGGTCAAACCTGGCCTCAGACACTTACTAGCTATGTGACCCTGGGCAAGTCCCTTAACCCTATTTGCCTCAATTTCCTCAGCTATATAATGAGCTGGAAAAGGAAATGGCAAACCACTCCAGTATCTTTGTCAATACAACCCCAAATGGGGTCGTAACGAGTCAAACACGAGTGAATGACTTAACAGTATGAACAGCTTCTCTCCTGTGGTCTGCTCTGCTCTTCATGTTGGTGCTGAGCATTGGTCCCATCACTAAGGAGAAAGTCCCATACCATTGGGCTTTGGGGCTAGGGCTGCTACAGCAACATTACAGAGAAAAACAACTTAGGAAGATTTGAGGACCCTAATCTGTGCAATGCCCATCCATGCTTTGAGATGACCAGTGATGGAGCATGCTACCTACTTTCTAACAGAGAGGTGACAAACTCAAGATGCAGAGTAAAACATGCATTTCTGGAGAGCCCAATTTGATGACTATGTATAATTAGGATTTTCCCTTCTTTCTCTCCTTTCTTCGTTCTGTCCTTCCCTCCTTCCTTCCTTCTTTCCTTTCTTCCTTCTTTTCCTTCTTCCTTCTTTCTTCCCTTCTTCTCTCCTCTCCTTCCCTCCCTCCTTCCTTCTTTCTTTTTTCAAAGGGAGAGGGTGAGAGACAAAATAAATGCTTGTTAATTGAAAAATAGTAATAAAATTAAATTACAATGAATGAAAAAGCCATTCTAGGTTTTTGGAAGGGATGGAGGGCCTCCTGTTAGGGAGAAGGCAAGGCTGGGCACTAGGTTCAAGTGAAAACAAAGAGGTTCTAAAGATAAAGTCAGCCTGGGGGTTTGTTGTAGGTTAAAAGTAGAATTCCTAGGTTGGAGGCAGTGATATGTCTCCACCCTGACTCTTGCACTGGGACTCCCTGAGAGCACCCTTGAGTCGAAGTTGGGGTAGGGAGGCTGAAAAGATTCTGGACTAGAGGATGTGGCTTCCAAGTGGTGGGGAGGGGATACAAAGGTCAGTGTGGTTGTAGAAATGCCTTGGGAAAGAAGTGGGGCATATTTATTTTGTTTATTTAAAAATATTTTTCCATTCTTCCCACTCCCACTTTTCTTCAGAATGTGTTCAGAATAAAAATGAAACCAGGAAGCTCCAGCCTTGGCTTGCCCATCTGTAAGTCAATCTTAAAGAAGTCTTCTAAGAAAAAAACTCAAGAAATAGAAGTGGTAAACAGGACCCCAGGCCCTGACTTCCCTTTAGCTTCATAGGGTTTCTTCACTAGTTCTGCCTGGAGCTGTGGGGGAATGTTGGAAAGGGAGGAGGAGAGGGAAGGAAGGGCACTAATATACCCATCCTCTTTGTATAAAATTGGGAAGCTGACTGAATACTACTTGAAGAACAGGGTCTTCTAGTACCTTGAAAGTCCTCCCAGGGCCTAGGGGGTTGAAGAAATTGGCCCCATGGCCCAATAGGATCCCTCAGGCTCTGCTTATTCTTTCAGGCCTTCAGGGAAATCTGATTAGGACATTTGGTCCCAGATTCTGTAGTTTCACTTGACCACCCAGGTAGGCTTTGTCTCAGCTCAATGATAATAGCTTAGGTATTTCCTGCCATCCACTTTACCTCACTGGTGGGTGGGGTGGGCTAACTCTGCCCGTCTTTCTGCCAAGTCTGTTCATTGGTAAGAATGGTAAACCATAAAAGCTGGAAGTTATCTAATTTCACAGCAACCTTCACAGTACCTGGTATGTAGTAGGCACTTAATAAACGTTTGTTCCATTGTACACAGTAACAGCAATATTGCATGATGTTCTACTATGAATAACTTAGCTATTCTCAGCAATACAATGATCTAAGACAACTCTGAAGGACTTAGATGAAAGGTGCTGTCCATCTCCAGAGAATGAACTGGCAGAGCTTGAAGGCAGACCCAAGATACTTTTTCTTTACATTCTTTATTTTGGGGGGGGGGGCATGATGAGGTTAAAGAAAAATGATGAGGTAGGGAACCATACATGGATTTCTAGGGGTGCTCGAGACCCCAAAATACCAGTACTCCGGGTCCTGACAAATGAATTCGACTCAAGCCTTCTCAGCCAACGAAAAAGGCAAAGTTTATTAAGGATTCGCCATATTGGGTTGTCTTAAGAAATCCCACCCTTCGTGACGCTTGTTTCTCACAAGCAGGCCAGATTCAACCTACTGAGCTAGATTGAATCTGAGCGCCTTCATGGAGGCAAGATGGAGCTTATATACAGAAAAATTGTGGGAGGCATCGAGGGATGGTCAAGTAGTCTGAGATGACTAGCAGAGGGGTTTAGGGAGGGTCTTGAGGAGGAGTCTAAGGAGGATCTTGATGGGACTGGGGTAACTAGAGGTCAAGACTCCAGGAAACAAGAGAATGGAATTTTGATAGGATTAAGGGTGGGAAGCAGCTGGACAATAGAGGGCTAGGATAGGTAGAGATTTGGGCCTAGATAATGAAAGGTTTATGGCCTCATGCAAAGGCCAGATCTAGTGGGAAGACTCAAGGAGAGTTCAAGGGGGTTCCCAGAGACTGTATCCCTTCAGGGAGTTGTCTGTATTTTCTTTCACAGCATGGCTTACATAGAAATGGATTTTGCATGACTACTCATGTATAACCTATGTCAAGGGAGGGAGAGAATTTGGAACTAAAAATTGAAAAAAAATGCTAAAATTGCTTTTTTTACATGTAAAATAAAATATTAAATTAAAAAGAGTTTTTAAAATGAAAGAGTATTTTTAAAAATGCTTGTTCCCTCCCTTCCTACAGTGAAATAAAATAACTTGCCCAAGGTCACACAAATAGTGTCTAACCTGGGACTAGAAACCAGGTTTCCTACCATACCAAGCTAGCTCTGGAGAGTCATGCAACAATTTATAACTACCTACACTTTTTTAAAAAGGGGTGAGATTATTATAATTTGTCTTTACAACACTTACATCCTGTAAGCCATCGTTTTCTGTTCCTAAGTTGGGGAAGGAGAATGAAGAGGAAAAATCCATTCCCTCTCCCTTGTTGCAACAAGTTCTGGAAGTCCAAAGGAGAGAAAATCCATAAAATAAGGAAAAGAATGAGTTGTTTTATAGCTTATATTTTTAGCCTATAGGAAATATATTTCCTACATATATACACACTTTCAGTCCATAATCACGTTGGATGTAGCTTAAATCCCTAAGGATCAATCAGAAGAGTTTCCTGTGTCCTCCCAGCAAGGGGCTAGGACATATGTGCATTTCCATGGGAGATGGCCCTCAGAGAAAGGACCAAAACTTAGAATCTCATTAAATTGACCAGGGGCTTCACTCAATTGATGAGGGGCTCCCTTGATAACCTCTGTTACAGATGAGAAAACTGAGGCACAAGTAACTTGGATAAGACCATGAAGACAACTATAAATCCAATTGTCTAAATCCAAATCTAACTACAAATCCAGTTGTCTTGAATGTAATCCAGTTGTCTTGAATCTAATCCAGTTGTCTTGAATCTAATCCAGTTGTCTTGAATATAATCCAAAGCATGAAGTCTCTAAATCATTGGCCTCCAAAGTGGGAAGAGGGAAGCACTTCAGGGTGGAGGTGGGTTGGAAAGGGATGTGCGATCTACCAATTGGACACTAGTAACATGAACTTTATCCCCACGACAGCCAATCATGGGCTTTTTCCCCAACACAACTACACTACCAATTTCACCAATTATGGCTCAAAACTACACCCTTCCTCCTCCCTCATTATGGGCTTCCCAGGCTCCCCACAATAGCCCCTCAGAGTGCCCATAACCTAACCAGATACCTGGAATTGTAAATAGGCACAAATGCCTCCCAAAGCATCCCTATATGCTTCCTCCCAGATGCTCTGGTGGCTGTTCCCAGCATCCTCAATTATGTTATCTTTCCCTCAATATCAATACAAACCTGACTTTGTGAAACATCCCTTTTTATTTTTTTCAGCTATGACAGTCATTAAAATCAAGCATGGAAATCAAATGAACTCAGAACCAGGCCTTTGAATCACTCCATCACAAAATATTAAACCAAGATTTTTGAAGATAATGTAGCATTTCCAATCACATTTCTCTCACTAAGAATATCATTATTAATCATGCTTCAATGAGAGCAAAAAAGGTTTTTTTAACCATTGCCAAATAAAATATTAGTTTCAAAATATCATTTCATCCTTATCTCCTTTTAAATGTCTATTTTTAGAAAAATCTATTTTAAAAATTTTATAATTTACATAATCATTATTATAGCTGAATATGCATATAATTTGCAAATACAAATATAAGTACATCTATGTACTGTAGATTGAGGTATTTGTTCAAAAAAATTTTTTACTGATGGAACGATCAAAAAAGTTTGAGACTTTCAGATTTAGAAAGGTGGCATGGCATTGTAGAAAGAGCACTGGAATTGAAATCAGAAGACAAAATCAAGCAGTGCTATGTGTTACCTATATGATCTTGGATAAGTCACTTCTCTCTAGGTCTCAGTTTCTCCATCCGTAAAATGAGAGGGATTGAGTAGATGATCTTTAAGTTTTAATCTTATGAATTATGATTACCCTATGAAATAAATGATGCATTTTGGGGGTGGGGACTGAATGTTTCACTGGCATGAATTGCCATTGAGGAAATTCTTTCTACCAATGTGGGTGGGGGAGGAACACAGTGGTGTAGTTTAGAACATTTTCCACAATGACCATTTCCAAAACAACCATATTTTCCAAGGTCTCTGAATGTTATTTGAATGTTGGTAAGAAATTCTTAAAACCAATAGCTTCTCTTGCTCTTGTTTGCCTAAAATAGCTAGCATTTATATAACACTTATGTTACTGCTTTTAATCCTCTCAACTACCTTGTGAGGCAGGTGCTATTATTATCTTCATTTTACAGATTAACAAACTGAGGCAGGGTTTAAATGACTTGTCCACGGTCTAGTAAGTGTCTAAGACAGAACTTGAACTTAGGACTTGTGGAAGTCAAGTCCAGTACTCTATCCAATACCCAAGCTGCCCCTAGAAAAAGATTATCACCATGGACTGAAGATGAGGCCAACTCAGGCTCAGTCTCTGTCCAGGGTGTTGATCGTGTCCTTGGTCCTAAGTGCTGTGCTCCCTCAGGAGGGAAGAGCATAGCTTGCTTCCTTGCCCTGTCCAGGACTTTCTCCTCTTTGAGAGCCAGCTGTGTGCCTTTAATAGAAAATGTTCTGGAGTCTCCGGAATTGCTACATTTGATATTAAGAATTTCTCTCCCTGAGGACCTGATTTGCTGCAAATCAACTCCCTGAGCCTTAAAAGAGATAATGTATTTAAAGCACTTGCTTAAAACACTAGAAATGTGAGCTTTCTTCCTTGTACCTCACTACCCCCTCATCCACGCTCCCAACAACCCATGTCTTTTAAAGTCTTCAACTCTATCTTTTCTACTCTGGATGAAATTTAAAATGGTTCTTTCCATACAGATGGGAAAGCTGAGGCCCTGGGGGACAGAGTCAGAGACTGGCTTTGGGTCATACAGTAAATCTAAGGGAGAGCTATGATCAGAACCCAGAAGCAAGGCTCAAGTTAGGGAAAATTATAAAGGAAATAAAATGCAATTTTGGTATGCCTGGTCCCTCATCTCTTTTTTTCTTTTAGCTTTTATTAATAACTTTTATTTCTACATGAGACATTTCCAGCTTTCTACCTCTACTGTAAGCATTCCTTAGAAACAGAGAAAAACAGTTAAACAAAACCAGCTGTCATGGGGACTTCATGTGACAACATATGCAATGTTCTACGGCCATGCTGCTCCCACCTTCCCCATGAAAGAAGGATGGTGCCTTTCCTGACCACTTCTATTGGGCCAGGGTTGGGCATGATAACTATTACACAGTGCTCGGCTTTGCTGTATTATCCCTTCCCTTTACATTATTGTCATCATGTGTATACTGTTTTCCTGGCTCTGATTGCTTCACTTGGCACGAGTTCCTACAAGTCTTCATTCAATAAATCAACAAGCATTTATTAAGCACCTACTATGTGGTGCTACAAGCTATGCTAGGTATTGGGGATACAGAGACAAAAATGAAACATTCCCTACCCAAAGGAGTTTACATTCTATCAAGGGAAGCAACACATATGACAAGAGTACATAAAATATATATAAAGTAAATTCAAGGTAAAGGGATGGGAGAGTTGGGATGGGGGGGGGGTCAGGAAAGGACTTAGGTAGGAATTCAGTCATTCAGTTGTTAAATACAAATATATTAAATGTCTTCTATGTGCCAGGCACCGTGCTATGTGCTAAGCACTGGGGACACAAAGAAAAGCAAAAGATGGTCCTTATTCTTAAGGAGCTCGTAATCTAGTGGGAAAACACGACAACAATTATGTACAAACACGGTATATGCAGTGTACATTGCAGATAATCAAGAGAGGCAAGGCACTGACTTTAAGAGGGAATCAAGAAAGGCTTTCTGTAGAAGGTAGGATTTTAGCTGGGATTTGAAGGGAGACAGGGAAGCTAGGAGGTAGAGATGAGAAGGGAAATTATTTCAAGCATGGAAAACAGCCCATCTGGAGATGGAGTATCTCCTTTGAGGAACAACAAGGAGGCTATGTCACCGGATCAGGGGCTGTTGTTGTTGTTCAATCTTGCCTAATTCTTTGTGACCCCGTTTGGGGTCTTCTTGGCAAAGATACAGGAGTGGCTTGCCATTTCCTTCTCCCGCTCATTTTACAGATGAGAAAACCGAGGCAAATAAGGTTAAGCGGCTTGCCCTGGATCACAAAGCTAGTAAGTGTCTGAGGCCAGATTTGAACTCAAGAAGGGGAGTCTTCCTAACTCCAGGCCCAGCACTCTATCTGCTGTGCCACCTAGCCACCTCAATCATAGTATACTTGGGAGGAATAAAGTGTAAGAAGAAAGGAAAGGCAGGAACAAGTTGTGAATAGCTCTGAATATCAAAGAGAATATTTTCTATTTAATCATGGAAGTGATAGGGGGCCCTCGGAGTTTATTGAGTAAGGGGAGTGACATAATTGAATCTGAGCTTTAGGAAGATTAATTTGACAGCTGAGCGGAGGAAGGACTAGAGTGGGGAGAGACTTGAGGCAGGGAGGGAACCAACAGGCTATTATAATGGTCCAAGTGTGAAGTGATGAGGGCCTGCACCAGGGTGGTGGCAATGTCAGAGGAGGGCATATATAAGAGATGCTCTGAAGGTAAAATCAACAGGCCTTGGCCATAGATTGAATATTCGGGAGAGGGTGTAAAAGAGAATGAGAAGTTGAAGATGACACTTAGGTTTTGAGCCTGGGTGACACCTTTCTCCCTACCATATACTCTTTGATCCAGCGACACTGACCTCCTGGCTCTCCCTCAAATAAGATACACTAGGAGATGGTGCCTGGAATGCTCTCTCTCCTCAATGCCTCCAACTAACTTCCTCGATTACTTTAAGTTCCAGTTAAAATCCCATCTTTTACAGGAAGCCCTTACCCACCCCTCTTAATTCTTAATTCTTCCTTCTGTTAATTATTTTCTATTAATTCTGTATATGGCTTGCTTTGCATACACACATACACACATATTTGCATGTTGTCTCTTCCGTTAGATTGTAAGCTCCTTGAGGGTAGGGATTATTTTTTGCCTCGTTTTGTATTTCCAGTGCTTAGTACATAGTAGGTGATTAACAAATGTTCATTGATTATTGACTGAGAAGATAGTGTTGCCCTTGACAATAAGGAGGTTCAGAAGTAGGGAGAGGTTGGGGAAGAGGATAATGAGTTCATTCTTGGACATGATGAGTTTAAGATGTCTGTGGGACATCCAGTTTGAGATATCTAATAGGCAGTTGGGATATAAGACTGGAGGTCAGGAAAGATGTTTCAGCTAGACAAATAAATCTAAGAATCATAGAAATAAAAATAGAGGGCAGCTAGGTGGTGCAGTGAGTAGAGCACTGGCCCTGGAGTCAGGAGGACCTGAGTTCAAATTTGGCCTCAGACACTTGATACATGTACTAGCTGTGTGATCTTGGGCAAGTCACTTAACCCCAATTGCCCTGTCAAAAAAAAAAGGAAATAAAAATAGAACCCATAGGAACTGATGAGAACAACAAGTGAAATAGTATAGGAGAGGGTCCAGGACAGAGACCTGAGGGACACCCACATTCAGTGGGCATGACCTGGATAAAGGAGCAGCCTCATAGGCTGCAAGAGAGCCATGACAGAGCAGTGTCATGGAAACCTAGAGAGAAGAGTGTATCAAGAAGTAATTGACAGTGTCAAAGTCTACAGAGAGGGTGAGATCAAGAAAGATGAGGATTGAAAAAAGACCTTTTTTCAATTAAGAGATTATTGGCCATGTTGGAGAGAGCCATTTCAGTGGAATAAGGTCAATAGCCAAATTGTAGAGAGTTAAAAAGAGAGTGAGAGGAAAGAAAGTGGTTGGTTCAGTCATTTCAGACTCTTTATGACCCAATTTGAGGTTTTCTTGGCAAAGATACTGGATTGGTTTGCCATCCGCTTCTTCAGCTCATTTGACAGATGAGGAAACTGAGGCAAATAGAGTGAAGTGACTTGCCCAGGGTGACACAGCCAGATTTGGACTCAGGAAGAGAAGTCTTCCTGGTTCCAAGCCCAATGCTCTATCCACTGTGCCACCTAGCTGTCCATAGTAGAAGTGGAGGCATTGATTATCAATGGATTCAAGGAGTTTAGCCACAAAAAGAAGAGACATGGGACAATATCTGATGAGGATGGACATATCAAGGAAGAAATTTTTGAGGATGAGAGAGACATGGTTATAGGGAAGCAGCCATTAGACAAGGAGAGTCTGAAGATAAATGAGAGAGCAGGGATGATGGAGGGAGCGATCTGGTGGAAAAGATGGGGTGGAATGGGATTGCTTGTGCATGTGGAGAGGTTTGTCTTGGTAATGAGTGGGACTCTCTTAGGCTGATCTTTAAAGGAAGTAGGGATTCTAAAAAGCAGAGATAAAGAGGGAGTGCATCCAGGCCTTTGGGACAGCCTGTGCAAAGTCAGAAAGGTAGAAGATGAAATGTCCTCATGAGTGAGGAATAGCAAGGAGTACTTTAAAGAGAATGATGGATATTAAAGCTTGAACCTGGGGCTCAGTTATAAAGGACTTTAATACCAAATAGAAGAACTTGTATTTAATTCAGAGCAATAGGGAGCCATTGAAGGTTTCTGAAAAGAGGAGTGAGGTCAGACCTGTGCTTTAGTAATATGACTTTGTTGGCTATGTGGAGAATGGATTGGAGAGGAAAGAGACTTGAGGCAGGAGTCTATATTATAACAGTATGGACGAAAGGTGATAAGGGCCTGAACTGGGTAGTGGGTGGAGGCAGTAGCTGCATGATTGGAGAGAAGGGGACAGATGTGAGAGATGTTGTGAACATAGAATTGATAGAACTTGAACTTGGCAACTGATTGGATGTTTGTAAGGGTGACAGTCATCAAATACGACTCTGTGGTTGTGAACTTATAGGTGATAGAAGAATAATGAGGCAGATAGAAATAGAGAAGTCCAGAAGAACATGGGTCTCAGGAAAAAGATCCTGTTTTGGACATATTCAGTTTGAGATGGTATAAAAATCTAGTTCAAAATGTCCAATAGGTGATGTGAGACAGGAGCACACTCAGGAGAGAGAAAAGAGTCGGATCTATAGATCTGGGAGTTATCTGTATAAATACCAGATGATTGATCCCATGGGACTTGATGAGGTCACCAAGGGACAGAGTATAGAGAAAGAAGGGAAAGGGGCCTGGGACAGAGCCCTGGGAGGGAGCCACAACTAATTGGTGGAATATGGATTTTAATCTAGCAAAAGAGATTAAGAAGGAACCATCAGACAGATAGGAAGAAAGAGCAGTGTGACAAAAACCCAAAAGAAAGCTAGGTGATTGACAGTGTCAAATGTTGCAGAGATGTTAAGAAGGATGAGGACTGAGAAAAGGTCGGAGATTTCTCAATTAAGAGATCATTGTCTCCATGACAGTTCCAAAGAACTCATGCTGAAAAACTGCCATCCCACCTACAGAGAGAGAACTAATGAACTGAGTGCAGATCAAAGCATATTTTTTCACTTTGTTTCTCTCTCTTTTTTTTTTGTTTGCTTGTTTGTTTGTTTTGCAGGGGGGAAGGCAAGGCAATTGGAGTTTAAGAGACTTGCCCAAGGTCACACAGCTAGTAAGTGTGTCAAGTGTCTGAGGCTGGCTGACTCCAGGGCTGGTGCTCTACTCACTGCCCCACCTAGCTGCCCCTCTTGGATTTTTTTTTTGTAACATAGCTAATATGAGAATATGTTTTGGCATGACTTCATATGTAATAATGGGTATTGTATTGCTTGCCTTTTCAACAGGTCGGGGAGAGAACTGGAGAGGAGAGAATTTGGAACTCAAAATAAAACAATTTTTTAAAGGTTTAAATTTTTTTTTAAAAAAAGAGATCATTGTTGGTCTAACAATCAACCAGCATTTATTAAGCATTACTATGTGCCTAGAATTGTACTAAGCATTGGGGATTCAAATACAAGCAAAAAGACAGACCCTGCTCTCAAGGTGCTTACATTCTTTTTTTTTAATTTTAATTTAATTTAATTTATTTAACATATTTAGTTTTCAGCATTGGTTTTCACAAGACTTTGAATTACAAATTTTCTCCCCATTTCTATCCTCCCCCCCCCACTCCAAGATGGCGTATATTCTGGTTGCCCTGTTCCCCAGTCAGCCCTCCCTTCTGTCACCCCACTCCCACTCCCCTCTTGTAGGGCAAGCTAAATTTCTACTCCCCATTGCCTGTGTATCTTATTTTCTAGTTGCATGCAAAAAACTTTTTTTTTTTTGTTTTTGAACATCTGTTTTTAAAAACTTTGAGTTCCAAATTCTCCCCGCTCCTCCCTTCCCACCCACCCTCCCCAAGAAGTCAAGCAATTCAACATAGGCCACATGTGTATCATTATGTATAACCCTTCCACAATACTCATGTTGTGAAAGACTAACTATATTTTGCTCCTTCCCAACCCATCCCCCTTTATTGAATTTTCTCCCTTGACCCTGTCCCCTTTTGAAAGTTTGTTTTTGATTACCTCCACCCCCATCTGCCCTCCCCTCCATCATCCCCCCCTTTTTTATCTTCTTTCCTCTTCTTTCCTGTGGGGTAAGATTCCCAATTGGGTATGTATGGTATTCTCTCCTCAGGCCCAATCTGATGAGAGCAAGATTCACTCATTCCCCCCTCTCCTGCCCTCTCCCCTCCTCCCACAGAACTGCTTCCTCTTGCCACCTTTATGCGAGATAATCCATCCCATTCTGTCTCTCCCTATCTCCCTCTCTCAATATGTTCCTCTCTCATTCCTTAATTTGATTTTATTTCTTTTAGATATCTTCCCTTCATCTTCAACTCACCCTGTATCCGCTCTCTCTCTCTCTCTCTCTCTCTCTCTCTCTCTCTCTCTATATATATATATATATATATATATATATATATACACACATAGATATATACATACATACACATTCACTTTTATATATATATATATATATATACATAAACATATATACATATATGCATATTCCTCAAGGTGCTTACATTCTAATGAGAGATAATAATACATAAATAACGAGCTGTAAATTGGTAGGCAAAGAAGATGCCTACTCAGAGGCATGGTGAATAAATCAGGAGAATGAGGAATGGCTTGTCTGGACCCTTCCCCAAAATGGAGATTTGAGTATTTAAACTTCTGGGAGCCAAGATGGTAGAGCAAGCAATAAGGTGCTCTTATCCCCTCTTGGTGACCTTGAAAAACCCAGAGAATATCATCCCAGGCAAAATCCTGGAATAGTGGAGCCAGAAGAAAGACTGGGTATGGCAGCCTTTTAGCTTGAGAGGCTAGGGGGATTAATGGCAAAGGTCCCTCTTGCTGTGGCTGAAGGAGACCAGTAAAGGACAGGAGGCACCCCAGCAAGCCAGCAGCAAGCCTCACCTCAGAGGTCCAGTGGGAGATCCTGAGCCCCAGGGTAGAGTAGCAGGCAAGGGCCAACACCAGGCACACACCACCTCCAGCTCAACACCAAGTAATCTACCAGACCACTACAACATCCAACTGCCAGCACCTGAGGCCCCAGCACAGAAAACCAGTAACCAGGCCCCTAACCCCCAGCACAAGAAGTCCGAGACAGTGCCCCCTGGGCCCGAGAAGCAGAGATCAAATTTAAAAGCTAGGGGAAAAAAAGGCAAGCAACATGAGCAAGAAGAATAAAAAAAAATCAATGACCATAGAGAATACCTTGGTGATAGGGAAGATCAAAACACAAATTCAGGAGAGGAAGACACAGTCGATATGCCCACATCCGAAACCTCAAGGGGGACTCAAATCCAAAAAGCCTTCTTGGAGGAGCTCAAGAAGGATTTTAAAAGTCAAATAAGAGACATAGAAGAAAAATTTAAAAATACAATTGACAAAATGGAAAAAAGTACACTGAAGAAAAACAACTCCTTAAAAAGTAGAATTGGCCAAATGGAAAAGGAGGTACAGAAGCTAACTGAAGAAAACAATTCATTAAAAATTAGAATTGGGCAAGTAGAAACAAAATGTAGATTTGGGGAAGAACTCACCAATGGGAGAAGGAGCCAACAGGGGCAGAGCAAGGAGGAAGCTGAGGTATTTGATACCTTTGGAGAGAACAATTTTATTTGAGAGCTCCTTGTGTTTCTCCAACTTCCTCATATTCATAATTTCATATATTCCATTATATTCATATATTTGAGTGGCTGAACCATATTTTTTCAGTCATTTCCCAATTTTTGGACACCCCCCTTACCTTCCAACTTCATGCTGCCAAAGAAGGTGCTGCAATGCATATTTTGGAATATATGGGACCTTTCTTTTTGTCTTTGACATCCCTGAGGTTTATGGCCAACAAGTGGGTTTCTTGGTCAAAGGGTATCAACAAATTAGTCACTTTTCTCATAGAATTCTATTTTTCCCCCAGAATGGTTAAACCAAGTCACAGCCATACCCACTTGTGTGCCTGTCTTTGCACAACCCCTCCAACAATGACTGTTTCCAACTTTGATCATCCCCAATTCCAGTCTCTCATTTCTACAGCATTTTCTGTTCTCTATTCTAGTCTTGCCCTCCCAAATCCCCAGTGCCTTTTGTAGTCTCTTCACTATCAGAATCCGTCCTCAGCTCTTACTGAATGTGGGAATATGAACAGACTACTTTATTTCTCTGAACTTCTTTTCCATCATTAAAATGAAGACAATAACTTACAGGTTTAGTGTGAGAATCAAATGAGCAGATAGTGCTATATAAATGTCCACCAGAATTAATAAAACAAAACATTTCAGTTTAATTTCCCAGTAACGATGTTACGCAAGTCCAGAATGCTTTTTTTTACTTATAAGTGTTCTGAAAACAGATTTTAAAAAATTCATCCTCAGGAATGCTGTTATTGTTCAGTCATATCAGTCATGTCCACCTCTTCCTTTGGTGTTTTCTTGGTTGAGATATTGGAGTGGTTTGCCATTTTCTTCTCCAGCTCATTTTACAGATGAGGAAACTGAGGCAGAGTTAAGTGACTTGCCCAGGGTTAAACAGCTAGAAGATGAGTCTTCCTGACTTCAGACTCGACACTCTATTCACTGTGCCACCTCATCCTCTGGAAAGCATTTGGTAAATCTAATTGGTAGAGGTGTTGTGATACAAAGAATAGACTGAACTTGGAGTCACAGGGAACCTGTGTCACCATGCCATCTCTCTCACTTACTACCTGTGAGTGGGGCAAGTCACTGGGCCTAGTTGGGTTTAGTTTCCTTATCTATCCAATGGAAGGAATGGAATAGAAGATCTCTAAGATCTCCTCCAGCTCTGGACCTATCAGCCTATGATCAATAACAGGTAAAGATTGATGTAGTGCCTCTCCCAAGGACATTTGCATTTTAATGGGAAATAAAGTATCTGCTTGGCTTAAGTCAAAGAAACAAGGTCCATTTGTGGAATTTCAGGCTTCACTGGATGTAGAACTAGACGGAACCTGATTTTACTTCCTCATTTTGCAGTTCGACAAACTGAGGCCTGAGTGAGTGACTTTCCCAAGATCATATAGGCAGTAGCTTTGGTCAGGAAGATGGGTGGGGAGCTGTATTTTGTTGATTTGGTTTGGTTGGGAGAGTGGGGGTGGGGTCTTCATGGACCCCTGAAATTGCCCTATATGAGTGGCTGCCATTCAATCATTCTGGTTCCTCTTGTATCTGGAAGCACAGAGTCAAGTCCTCTAGTGCCCCTCTCATTCAGAGGACCAAGTCTGAATTTAGCAGAGTGAGGTTTTTCCCCTTCATATAATATTTTTATTAGCTTCAAGTAACTACCTGGCATATCTCATCCTTGCTCCCTCTCAGTTGTTTCTGGGAGTCCCCAGAAAGCAGAGTCATGGTAACATCAGGCTGGAATCTATCAAAGCACCGCCCTCCTGGAATGGATTGCTGGCTTATCGTGGATAAGACACTAAACCTTCTCATTCCCCAATTTCCTCATGTCAAATGCAGATAACAGTGGCTATAAAACCTACTACAATTGTTGTAAGGCTCAAAAAGAGATATGCTTTGCAAATTTTCAAGCAACATATTGCTATCAGGTAATAAAACTTATATTTATTGACTCAAGGAGGGGGAAGATGAAAGAGGGAGAGAGAAAATTTGAAACTCAAAAAATTTTTAAATGAATATTAAAAATTGTCTTTACATGTAACCAGGGAAAACGTAATATTATTTTTTTAAAACTTTTATTTATTAAACTAATGGTGTTATATTAAAATGCATAGTAAAAATAATACAATATCCCAGACTCTAGCCTTGCAGAGTCTCTCTTGACATAGTAGACTAATACTGTGGAAAGAACACTGAACCTGGAATCATAGGACCTATTTCTGACCTCTGTGGTCTTTGTCATGTTATTTCCCACTCTAGACCTCAGTTTCCTCATCTGTAAAAATGAGGGATTGTACTAGATGATCTCTAGGGCCCCTTCCACATCTAAGTCTGTCATACTTTGGTCTTATGATAATCCATTTCCCCTTCTAAAGCACGTGACTGCTATGCCCACCCCAACCTCTAGCCTGGAACTTCCTTGCCTACTGTCAATCTTAGACCATCACTAGTTCCCCGCCTCCTTAGAACCACTCTGGCTGGCCAGTTAAGGATGCCTATTCCCTCTTTTTTCCCTCACAACTACCTCCCCATCTCACCATCATTTATGGAACCCATACAGTGTCCCTCCCTTTTTCTTCTATCTACTTAGCATTTTATAGTCTTGCTCCCTCCTTTCCCCCATACTGCACCCCCAAACCTTATCCCTGCCTCAGTTACTGACAAGGCAGATACTAAAACCAAGTAGGATCATAGGGTTTAAAACTGAAAGAGAAGACTTTAAATATTAACTATTCCGACCTCCTTATTTTATAGAATGACTGACTAATCAATCAACAAATGTTTATTAAATACTGTTTATTAAACAAGGCCCTGGAGGTATAAATACCAAAACAGTTCTTGCTATGAAGGACATACATTCTATTAAGGGGAAATGGAGGAGATGCAGCACACACACATAAAGAAATCTAAGACAATTTTGAGGCCAGAGAAAATGCTAATAATTGGAGGGATGTAGGAGCCAGTACTTGAGCTGAGCCTTGAAGGAAATTAGGCATTCTGAGCAGCAGTGATGAGAAGGAAGTTTATTCCAGGCATGGAAGTTGATGCGTGCAAAGGCATAGGAACTGAAGATGGTATGTGGAGTTTGGGGAATATCTGGTAGTACAATTTGGATGGAAAGTGGAGTGAATTCAGAGAAATGATATAGAACACATCAGGAAAGGTAAGCTAGAAGTAGATTGTGGATCACTTTAAATACCAGGACGAAGGATTTGTTTTTTATCCAAGAGGCAAAAGAGAGCCATTGAAGATTTTTGAGCAGATGAGTGACGTGGTTTGATCTTTGTTTCAGTAATATTAATTTGGCAGGTAGCGGAAGAAGGAATTGGAGAGGAGAAGGAAAGAGACTTGAGATAAGGAGACCAAATTGAAGGTAATCATCCAGGAAAGAGGTGGTGAGGGACTGAACTAGGGTAGTGAACACATATGTAGAAAGAAGGGGAAAATGGGAGAGAAGGAGGGAGATAGCATCAACAAGACTTGGCACCTGATCAAAGATGGTAGTTGAGAGAAAGGAAGTCAAGGATGAGTCAAGCCCGCATGACTGACAGAATAGTGTTGTCCTCAACAGAAAGAGAGGCAGAAGGCTTGAGGGGAAAGATGGATTCCTTACTGGAAATGTTGAGTCCAAGGTGCTAATTGGATAAACAAGTGAGAGGCATCTTACAGGCACTTGGTGATGTGGAAATGAGATTCAGGAGACAGACTGGGGTTGAAGATATAGATTGAGGAGTTCTTTTAAAAGAGATGAAGCTTAAACTTGGGGAGCTGATGAGATGACCAAAGAAAAGAACGTAGAAAAGAAGGGAAGAGGTCCCGGGACAGGGCCTTAGGGGGCACCTACCCTTAACAGACAGGAGATGAAAACTGGCCCAAAAAGGAAAGATGAAAAAGAGCAATTAGAATTTAAAGCAGAAAAGTGCATACAGGAAGGGAAAAAAAGAGGGATGAAGCTAAGGAAGTATTTAAGGAGTCATAGAAGCCAAGGGAAGAGGAAACATCCAGGGGGAGGAACAACTATGTCAACGGCATTTTATAGGATCATAGATCTAGGGCTGGGAGGGACTGCATGGTCCATCTGATCCAATCCTCCCACTTTACTGATGAGGAAACTGAGGCCCAGGGAGGTTAAGCGACTTGTCCAAGGTCACATAGTAAACAGAGGTGTACTCTGAACCCAGGCCTTCTAACTCCAGAGTCAGTACTTTAGCCACTGAATCAAATGCCCTGCCTCATATTTCCTCCTTCCTTTCTTTTTTTCTCCTTCTCCAACTCTTTTAGCAACAGGTCCTGCTACCTCAACAACCCAGGGATTCCTGAATCTAACCTTACAGCACTTGAGCTGGAATGGGGTAGGTGTCGGGGCCATATCACAAGGCCAGAGCTACCTAAACAGCAGTCCTTTGAGGAAGGTCCCACACATCCCCAGCCTGTCCTTAGTTTCAGTTCTCAAACATTCTTCTCCTGTCCCCACCCCACCAGGGGCCAGCTTGGCTCAGGTAGCCAGTGATGCAGGGCAGTGGGTGTATCGTTATTTTTTTTTTCCTGGTATGGGAGGGGGAGGTTGGAGCAAGGGAAGAAAAGAAGGTGCAGAGATGATTGGCAGAGGACCACGCCTTCTTTTGTCCTCTACGCCAGGTACCCTGGGTCTCCACAGGGAAACCAGCCTGTTTCATTCCAGCAGTCACAGGTGAAGTGTTCACCTCATTTCCTCTCACCTCCTCTTCTTTGTAGAGGGTGAGGGGCCTCCTGCTTAGCCGGAGAGAGGCTTAGTGCGAAGGAATCCGAGGGATCCCTGCCCTGAGCCATGGGAAGATCCTACCTGAGAAGGATCCACTGGGTCTTTCTCAGCTACTACTGCTCCTTCCTCATTTGGCCAATGCTAGTGGGTAAGTGAAAAACCCGGGTGCCTAGAGTTTGGCTGGACGGGTAGTAATGTGGTGCCAGAGACCAGCTCAAGAGAACCAAGAACATAAATGGAAAGAGAGAGGGGGGGGGGGGGGGGGGGGGTGGGGGAGAGAGAGAGAGAGAGAGAGAGAGAGAGAGAGAGAGAAAGGGAGAGAGAGAGAGAGGGAAAGGCAGAGAAAGAAAGAGAGAGAGAGAAAGAGAGAGAGAGAGCAGAGAAACAAAGACAGAGACACATTGAAAAAGACAAAAAAAGATAGCAAGTGATAGAACAGAAATTCAACGATAGAAAAAGAAAAAATAAAGGAAAAGAGTATAAAAGAGAAAGAAAAGTATTATGAAGGAGGGAAAAATTGTGATAGAAAGTGGAAAAATCCTTGAAGAAATAGATTAAATGTTAGAAAAATAAAGAGATGAGAGAAATACATACAGAAACAGAGAAAATGCCTGAGTAAAAGCGAAGACTGAATGAAAGAAAGAAATAGCATAAAAGAAGAATTCAGGGAGAGAGTGACACAGGCAAAGAAACATAGGTAGGTGATACGGAGCAGAGAGAGAAACGGATGGACCAGGAGAGACAGAGGGAGGAGAAGGACTGCTCTTTGCTGCTGGGTCATGTATGACAGAGGTCCTGATGGCTAACTGCTACTTTCTGAGCAGAGCTCATAGTTTTCCAAGGTGTTGCTAGGAGCACCTTAGGCAGTAAAGCATCCAACCCATAACGTGTGAGGGGGTCCCATGACTCTAAGAGAACAGTCCAGGGGGATCACAGAGACCTTGGGAAACTTCTACCAAAGGATCAGTATAGTGCAGTGGTAAGTCCTCTGCACAGGGTCAGGAGGCTGGGGTTCTGCTTTTCTGTTGTTGTCATTTCAGTCATGTCCGATTCTTTGTGGCCCCATTTGGGGCTTTCTTGGCAGAGATACTGGAGTGCTTTGCCATTTTCTTCTTCAGCTTATTTTACAGATGAGAAAACTGAGGCAAACAAGGTTAAGTGACTTGCCCAGGGTCATGCAGCTAGTGAATATCTGAGGCCAGATTTGAACTCAGGAAGAGAG